>NW_027439339.1:5000-148635 GCF_964188355.1 Buteo buteo
TAACCCCTAAGCTAACCCTAAACCATAACCCCAACCCCTAAACCTAATGACTAACCCCTAACCCTAATGACTACCCCCTAAGCCTACCCCAACCTCTAACCCTAATGACTAACCCCTAACCTAACCCTAAACCATAACCACAAACCCTAACCCTAATGACTAACCGCTACCCCTACCACAACCCCTAATCCTAAGGACTAACCCCTAACCTAACCCCAAACCATAAGCCCAAGCCTTAACCCTAACGACTAACCCCTAACCCTACCACAAGCCCTAAGCCTAATAACTAACCCCTAACCTAACCCTACCACAACCCCTAACCCTAATGACTAACCCCTAACCTAACCCTAAACCATAACCCCAAGCCCTAACCCTAATGACTAACCCATAACCCTAACCCCTAGCGACTAACCCATAACCCTACCACAACTCCTAACCCTAATGACTAACCACTAACCTAAGGCTAACCCTAACAACTAACCCCTAACCCTAATGACTACCACCTAACCCTACCCCAACCCCTAACCCTAATGACTAACCCCAAAACTAACCCTAACGACTAACCACTAACCCTACCACAAGCCCTAACCCCAACCCTAATAACTAAGCCCTAACCTAACCCTAACCCATAACCCTAATAACTAACCCCTAACCCTAATAACTAACCCCTAAGCTAACCCTAAACCATAACCCCAACCCCTAAACCTAATGACTAACCCCTAACCCTAATGACTACCCCCTAAGTCTACCCCAGCCCCTAACCCTAATGACTAACCCCTAACCTAACCCTAAACCACAACCACAAACCCTAACCCTAATGACTAACTGCTACCCCTACCACAACCCCTAACCCTAATGACTAAGCCCAAACCTAACCCTAAACCATAACTCCAAGCCCTAACCCTAAAGACTAATCCCTAACCTAACCCCAAACCCTAACCCTAATGACTAACCCATAACCCTAACCCCTAGCAACTAACCCCTAACCCTACCACAACCCCTAACCCTAATGACTAAACCCTAAGGCTAACCCTAATGACTAACCCCTAACCCTAATGACTACCCCTTAACCCTACCCCAACCCCTAACCCTAACAACTAACCCCAAACCTAACCCTAATGACTGACTGCTAACCCTACCACAAGCCCTAACCCTAAAAACTAACCCCTAACCTAACCCTAAACCATAACCCTAATAACTAACCCCTAACCCTACCACAAACCCTAACCCTAAGAACTAACCCCTAAGCTAACCCTAAACCATAACCCCAACCCCTAAACCTAATGACTACCCCCCAAGCCTACCCCAACCCCTAAACCTAATGACTAACCCCTAACCTAACCCTAAACCATAACCACAAACCCTAACCCTAATGACTAACCGCTACCCCTACCACAACCCCTAACCCTAATGACTAAGCCCAAACCTAACCCTAAACCATAACTCCAAGCCCTAACCCTAATGACTAACCCCTAACCCTAAAGACTAATCCCTAACCTAACCCCAAACCCTAACCCTAATGACTAACCCATAACCCTAGCCCCTAGCAACTTACCCCTAACCCTACCACAACCCCTAACCCTAATGACTAAACCCTAACCTAAGACTAACCCTAATAACTAACCCCTAAACCTAATGACTACCCCTTAACCCTACCCCAACCCCTAACCCTAACAACTAACCCCAAACCTAACCCTAATGACTGACTGCTAACCCTACCACAAGCCCTAACCCTAAAAACTAACACCTAACCTAACCCTAAACCATAACCCTAATAACTAACCCCTAACCCTACCACAAACCCTAACCCTAACAACTAACCCCTAAGCTAACCCTAAACCATAACCCCAACCCCTAAACCTAATGACTACCCCCCAAGCCTACCCCAACCCCTAAACCTAATGACTAACCCCTAACCTAACCCTAAACCATAACCACAAACCCTAACCCTAATGACTAACCGCTACCCCTACCACAACCCCTAATCCTAAGGACTAACCCCTAATCTAACCCTAAACCATAACCCCAAGCCCTAACCCTAATGACTAACCCCTAACCCTACCACAAACCCTAACCCTAAGGACTAACCCCAAACCCTAACCCTAAGGACTAACCCCTAACCACTAACCCTTAACCCTAATGACTAACCCCTAACCTAAGCCTAACAACTAACAACTAACCCCTAACCCTAACAACTAACCCCTAACCCTAAAAACTAACCCCTAACCCTAAAAACTAACCCCTAACCCTAAAAACTAAACCCTAACCCTACCCCAACCCCTAACCTAACCCTAAATCTGAACCATAGCCCCAACCCCTAACCAGTAATCCCTAACCCAACCCTAATAACCATAATCCTAACTCTAACCATGACTAACCCTAACTACTAACCCTAACTCACTAACCCAATAGTAACCCTAACCCAACCATAACCTAACCTTAATAGCTACACACACACAACCCTAACCCTAATGGCTACACGCGCGCGCGCGACCCTAACCCTAATGGCTACACGCGCGCGCGCGACCCTAACCCTAATGGCTACACACGCGCGCGCAACCCTAACCCTAATGGCTACACACGCGCGCGCGACCCTAACCCTAATGGCTACACACGCGCGCGCGACCCTAACCCTAATGGCTACACGCACGCAACCCTAACGACTACACACGCGCGCCCCCCTAACCCTAATGGCTACACGCACGCGCGCAACCCTAACCCTAATGGCTACACGCACGCGCGCGACCCTAACAGCTACACACGCACGCGCGCGACCCTAACCCTCATGGCTACACACGCGCGCGCGCGCGACCCTAACCCTCATGGCTACACACGCGCGCGCGCGACCCTAACCTGACCCTAACAACCTACACACGCGCGACCCTAACCCTAATAGCCCTAACCTGCTGCGCTAACCCCTAACCCACCCTAACCCCATACTAACCCTAACCTAACCCTAATAGCTACACACACACAACCCTAACAGCTACGCACACGACCCTAACCCTAATGGCTACACACGTGCACACAACCCAACCCTAATGGCTACACATGCGCATGCGCGACCCTAACAGCCCTAACCTGCTACCATAACCCAACCCTAATAGCTACGCACACACAACCCTAACCCTCATGGCTACACACATGCGTGCGCGACCCTAACCTAACCCTAACGGCTACACGCACGACCCTAACCTGCTGCTCTAACCCCTAACCTAACCCTAATGGCTACACACACACGCAACCCTAACGGCTACGCATGCGCGACCCTAACGCTAAGGGCAACACGCGCGTGCGACCCTAATAGCCCTAACCCGCTGCCCTAACCCTCCCTCCCAACCCTAACCCCTACTAGCTACACACACGACCCTAACGCTAATGGCCCTGACCCTAACCCCTAACCCCCCTAATAACTAACCCTAACCCCCCTCCCCCTATCCCTAACCTAAACCTAATGGCCACACACACATACACGGCCCTAACCCCTAAACCTAACCCTAACCCACTACCCTAACCCTAATGGCCATGCCCACACAACCCTAACCCGCTACCCTAACCCCTAACCCGCTGCCCTAACCTAACCCTAACGACCCTCAACCTAACCTAACCCTAATCCTCACCCCCTAACCCTAACAGTGTGACTGACATTAATCCTAATGCTGTGACGAAGCATACCCCTAACCCTAATAGTGTGACTAACTCTAACCCAACACCCTAACCAGACACGCTAACCCTAACCCCCTAAACGGACACCCTAACGCAACACCCTAAACCTAACGTGACACACTAACCCAACAACCTAACACTAAACCCTTAACAGTAACCCTAACGTGACAGCCTAACCATAAGCTCACAACCTAACCTGACACCCTAACCCTAAACCAAAACCCTAAGCCTAACCCTAACCTGACACCCTGACCCAACACCCTGAGCCTAACCCTAAACTGACAACCTAACCATAACCCAACACCCTAACCCAACACCCTGAGCCTAATCCTAAAGACTAACCCCTAACACTAACCCCTACCGCTAAGCATAACCCCGAACTCTAATCCCTAACCCTAACACGCTAACCTTAAGCCTAACCCGACACCCAAACCCTAACCCCTAACCATAACCTGACACCCAAGCATAACCTGAAACCCTAACCTGACACTCTAACCCCTAACACAACACCCTAACCCAACATCGTAACCCTAAGACAAAACCCTAACCCAACACCCTAACCCCTACCTCTACCCCTAACCCTAATCCCTAAACCTAACACGCTAACCCTAACCCGACACACTAACCCTAACCCTAACCCAATACCCTAACGCGACACACTACCCCAACAACCTGACGCTAAACTCTTACCAGTAAGCCTAACCCTAATCCGACACCCTAACCCTATCACCCTAAACCTAAGCTCACAACCTAACCTGGCACCCTAACCCTAATCTGACACCCTAACCCTATCACATAAATTGACAACCTAATCCTAAACCTTTGACCTTGAGTCCATGACCCCTGACCTCCACTTTTACCCTCAGCACTGTGACCTTTGACCCCGGACCCCAGTGACATTTCACCTTGGCCCCAAAGCCAACACCCTAACCTGTCACCCTAACCCCAAACCTAAACACCAACAGCCCTAATCCCAAACCCACATCCAGCCACCAGAGGGCGCTGTCCCACCACTCATACCACTCTCTGGTGAGGCCCTGCTCACTGGGTGTAACCCTTATTAGGGTTCCTCTACAGTAGGGTTTCCACAGAGTAGGGGTAGTGGAGCCTGGGGTTCTGCAATGCTAGGGTTAGGGGTGTTCTGGGCTGTGGTTAGGGATCCCCAGGGTATGGTTAGGGCAGTCTAGGGTTAGGGGTCCCTGGGGTCTAGAGTGCCTGCAAATGCAGGGACCCCTGACTCCAGGGACCCCTAACCATAGCCCTGCAGAACCCTAACCACAACCCTACAGATTAGGGGGGCCTAATTGGGGGTTCCCCAGTGGGGTTAGGGTGGGGTTCTATGTCTAAGAGGTCCCCTAACCGTAGAGCACTGGGGGGTGTAATGGGGGGGGTACCCCCTCAGTAGGGTTAGGGTGGGGTTCTGGGTCCCAATGCTACCCTAAGCCTACCTTGAGCTAACTAAAACTGGAGGGGTGGGGCACATGGCAGCTATTACCCTAATTGATTACTACAGGGAGACTTCTAGCTTACTCTAATTATTGCATTGGGGGGGTGTAGAGGTGTGAAAAGTAGGGGGTGGGGCTCAGGGAGGGAGTAGGTAGTGGGGGCAGGGCTCCTAATTAGGGGGTGGGGGTTGGGGAAGGATTACCTACAGGGGGGGCTGCTAATTAGGGGGCTGGTGCTGGGGCAGGGCCTGCTAATCCCAGGGCAGGTGCTGGGGGGAAGCCCACTAACACCAGGGGTGGGTGGTTGGGGGTGAACTTACCTCAGGAAGTGGTAGGTGGGTGGGGAAGGTGTAGATAATCTATAAAAAAAAAAAAATTAAGAATATGTAAGTTTGGTGCAGCAGTAGAAATTGGCTTCCTGCCCAGGAGCAAGTGTTTTCTGGTTTGCTTTTTATTAACTCTTTGCTCCCAGGAAGTCTACCAATTTCTACTGCTTTTTTTTAAAAATGTTTACTTTTGAACTTAAAATTAAGTTTAAGCGCAGCAGTACTCTCACTTTCCCAGTTATACGCAGCACTACTGCAAAATCTAAACTTAAGCACTACAGTACTGCAAAATCTGAGGTGAAGCGCAGCAGTACTGCAAAGTTGCAGTAGGAAAGGGCTTCTGCCCTGGAAGTAAATTTTTTACCTTTATTTTATAACTCTTTACTCCCAGAGCCTGAGCCATTTGCTACTGCTCTTCTGTTTTAAATTTAAGTGTCACGGTAGCAACTGCCAAGTGTCACGGTAGCAACTGCCAAGTGTCACGGTAGCAACTGCCAAGTGTCACGGTAGCAACTGCCAAGTGTCACGGTAGCAACTTCACAATATCAACTTGCAAGTTTCACAATACAGTTTCACAGAAGCAAGTTCAAGTTTCACAATACCAACTTTCAAGTTTTACAATACAGTTTCACAATAGCAACTTTACATTTTTACAATACAGTTTTACAATACATTTGTACAACAGCAACTTCCAAAATTGCAGTACAAAATGGCTTCCAACATATTAGCAAATTTTTTATTTTTTTACTTGATTACACCCAGGGACAGTGCCATATCCTACTGCTTTTTATTATTGTTTCATCGGGTATTTAAATACAGAGTTTACAGACCATGTTCTGACTCTACAGACCATGTTCCAACCTATCACTCTTTTCCACATTCCTCACTGCCATGATGTCCGTTGCTGCACGTCCAGAAGTTTTCCTCCCCAAGGTTATGTTACCTTCACAATCCCTGTTCTCAAGTAGAAAACGAGTTGCTCTGCTCCTCTTCACAGACTGTCCACTTCCACACCTAGGCACAAAAACAGAAATTGAAAAATATCATTACATCACAAACTACAAAGAGCACCCAAATATTTTACAAACACACCAAGGAAAAATACAGTTACACTCACGCACTTCACAACCCTGGCCTACTCAATGCTGGCCATCTAGTCCAACTCCCCCCACCCTTCGCCCGCAAAATCCTCAACTATCTTCCAAAGACCATCTGCTGACCAACATAAATCCCTGCGCTAATTGGCAATGACCATGTTCCAGGGGAGCGCCGTTCCTGGGAGCCTAGAAAAAAAATCCCCCTGCCTGCCAAAACCCCAGCCCAAGCCTGACCCTGGGGAAAAAAAAAAAAAAAAAAAAAAAAACCAACACAAAACACACCTGACTGGGGGGAAAAAAAAAAATCCCCCAGCTAGGGTTTTTTTTTTATTCTAATTGTATTTTTTTTTTTCAATTCTAATTCCCTAGAAAACATCTCACCTGTACAACCTGAAAGGAAAAAAACATTAAAATGTCAAAACACATAACCCTACAAGGTTACACACATTCACAACACACTACGCATTGACATCGCATGCACACCGGCCCTCGCTCTCAACTCATCCATCCAACAGCCTGCCACCCTCAAGGGGCCATTGCCCTGTGTCTGCAGCACCAGGGCTCTCAAAAATCACCCTGCCTGCCAAAACCCCGGCCTGAGCCGGACCCCCGTCTGAACACTGGCCTGAACATCGCCTCACAAAGCAGCCAGGACTGGGGGGGGGGGGGGGGGGGGGGGGAATCCACTGGCTGGGGATTTTTTATTCTAATTGTATTTTATTTTTTCCTAATTGCCTAACAAACATCTCTACATCCACCCTGCAAGAGACCACTGAAAAGCTAAACCACGTAACCCCACAAAGTTACGCACATTCACAACACACCACTCATTCGGATCACATGCACGCTAGCCCTCACTCTCAACTAACCCATCCTGCAGCCAAAGGGTGTCAAGTGGCCATCGCCCCTTACTTGCAGCACCGAGGACCTCAATAATCACCCTGCCTGCAAAATCCCCAGCCCCAGCCCAACCACCTTCCAAGCTTCCCACAAACTACCCTTCCATTACAGCAACGCTTCAACACACGCCATCTGCACCATACACAGATTTTCAACCAGATACTTAGCTTTCATAGTGGCACATGTCACAGTCCAACCTCCGTAGCAGCCACATCGCCTAAAGGCGAGGTTCCTTCAAACGCCTCGTGGCCTGTGATCACCTGCCAAACCAACACACAAAACTCTTGAACACGCGCTTCACCCTCAGCATAAAAAGAAATCTTCCACAGCTCCAAACACCTCCTTCCCACCGATTCCAAAAACAAAAAACTCAATGCCTTAACCATTTCTAGAAGCTTACCACAAAGTGTCCACATAAACAATATTAACACCCACGCCCAATTACCGCCTTACTATATTCTACCTCACAATCCACTTGCAATCCACTCCCCTACTGGCATGCAATGACTCAAAAATCTTTTAACCCTCAATGCTAGCAATCGAGACATATCAACGTTTCACCCATAGACTCTTATCGCCGTTCCACCAACCCCTGACTCTACGGCCCCGGGCAGGGCGGCTCCAAGCCAAACGCACCTGTGCACACACCAACACAAGACAGAACAGAACAGTACAGACGAGGTGATTCACACAGAAGACTCTCGGCAAGAAGAATGACTCCCGGGCGGGAGGTGCCGTCCGGCAAGATGACCTACGGGGTCCAAAACGCCGAGGCGAGGAGGCTGTACGGCAGACCCCCGAGGAGTCCAACGTAACGGCCTGTTACAAGACGGCGCCGTCAAAACCGAGATGATGGATGCGCCAGAAGCCTGCCATCAAGACCTAGGAACGTCAAGATGCGGGGAAGAACTCCCGGTCCGAGAAAACGGACGGCTAGAGAGCGGAGCTGCCAAAGCGGCCCCAAAGAACGCCGCAAAAAGAACCGACTGGAATCTGCCGAGACCCATCCGTGCTTTAGAGCTCCGAACGCAAGAAAAGAAGCGCCCGATTGGCACCGGGCCGATGAGGAAGAGCATTCGAGACCCTAGGGACGGCGCCTAAAGCGCGCGCCGTGCTCCCCCGGCACAAAGCGCGACGAGGACGTTGAGATCTGAGGAAGCTCTAAGCCACGGAGGACAGACTACACAAACCGCGCACCACCACAGACACGGGCCGGAACCGCCCTGCCCGGCACACGCCGGTCTCGTGCTGAAGAGCAACCCGCTCCCTTCGCCTGCGCAAAGGCGACTGCTTCGAGACGGTCCCCTCTCCTGCGCTAACCGTAAAACCCCTCCCGGCAATTCCCAGCTTCGTCCCTTCCTCCCAGCCGCTCCCCAGCCCGGGTCCCTCAACTTAGCTTTCAGAGGCCCAACAATACGAATCCATCCTCCGCAAAAGTCACGTGGGCCAACTGGGACGATCCGGCAGTCGCCAGGTTCCTCTTCATCATCTGCAGTGAAGACAAAAAAAAAAACAAACAAACAACAACAAAACAAAAAAAAAAACCAAGGCAACAAAATCAGAAGAGGCAGCAAGTAACCCATCAGCCAACACCAACTACTTTCCTGCTTTCCCACCCCCCCACTTAATCACACACGCCACAGCGTTACGCTTACCTGCTCATTCCAGAGTCAGACCCTGCGGCCATCGTCGCTCACGGTACCCGAGACAGCAAGACACACAAAATTAGCACAGCAGTCGCGAGACTCACCGGGCCCATTCTCCTCCTCCCTAATCCACGGCTCGCCTCGAACGCTCATCCAGATCCAAAGGCGGCCCGCACAGCGCCTGCAACGCAAAAGATAAATGCTTAACCAAGCAACCGCGTAATATTTGATATTCAACACCGACTCGGCCCGCAGCCACCTCACCTTCTCGAACTCCTCGTTGGCCTGCGGCACGGCTCCTCTCAGGCTGCGTGCGCCACCTGCAAAAACCAAAGCAGAAGACGCACGCTGAGAGGCCGCCCGAAACCCTCGGCCTGCCCGGACCGATTCCCAACTCCCTCTCCTTTACCTTGGCCGCTCAACTACCCTGCTCCGTCATCGAGAGCTTGCCACGTCAAAGCACGCGTACTACCTGCAAAAAACAAACAAGGGACGCTTCCAACTTTGCCAACAATGCGACGCCTCCAAAGGAACGGTTCCTTCAACCCAGCAGTCACGGCTCACCTTGCCCGAGACACCTCCGGTGCCGACGGCCCGCTTCGCTCCTTGCTTCGCACCTTCCAAATAAAAGAAAAAACAGAACCCCATCAGCTAGTCATAGAGCCACCGGACGCATCTTCCCTCCGACTCCGCTCGCAGACCCACCTCCTCACGGCGCTCCGCTCCCCTCCTCCGTCGCTCAGGGGCACGCATCTTGTCTCTCCGCATCTGAAAAAAAACCCCATATTGAACGAGTCAGCCTGGATGCGGAGCAAGAGCCTAACAACTCCAGAGATCTTGATTCCATCTAGGAATACCAGTACTCCAGCTACAACCAGCCATTTTTTTAAAAAAACAAAAAACAAACAAAAAAACCAAAAACCAAAACCAGCAAAAAAAACAGGGCCAAACTTTAAGCCCATCACACGCGAGCCTCAACACCTTAGAGGCTCAAATCCACTTCGCCACCCCTCAACAGCCTCTGCCACAAGCCTACAACCGTTGCCGTAAAGAAATCTCAACGTTGCAGCCCACCAATGCCTACTCGATCCCAGATGACTGTACGACCCTTGCCTAAACAATTAAGGCAGATCAACATTTCACCCATACACTCTTACCGCTGTTCCACCTACCCCGACTCCACGGCCCCGGGCAGAGCGGCTCCAAGCCAAACACACCCGTGCACACACCAACACAAGACAGAACAGTACAGACGAGGTGATTCACACAGAAGACTCTCGGCAAGAAGAATGACTCCCGGGCGGGAGGTGCCGTCCGGCAAGATGACCTACGGGGTCCAAAACGCCGAGGCGAGGAGGCTGTACGGCAGACCCCCGAGGAGTCCAACGTAACGGCCTGTTACAAGACGGCGCCGTCAAAACCGAGATGATGGATGCGCCAGAAGCCTGCCATCAAGACCTAGGAACGTCAAGATGCGGGGAAGAACTCCCGGTCCGAGAAAACGGACGGCTAGAGAGCGGAGCTGCCAAAGCGGCCCCAAAGAACGCCGCAAAAAGAACCGACTGGAATCTGCCGAGACCGATCCGTGCTTTAGAGCTCCGAACGCAAGAAAAGAAGCGCCCGATTGGCACCGGGCCGATGAGGAAGAGCATTCGAGACCCTAGGGACGGCGCCTAAAGCGCGCGCCGTGCTCCCCCGGCACAAAGCGCGACGAGGACGTTGAGATCTGAGGAAGCTCTAAGCCACGGAGGACAGACTACACAAACCGCGCACCACCACAGACACGGGCCGGAACCGCCCTGCCCGGCACACGCCGGTCTCGTGCTGAAGAGCAACCCGCTCCCTTCGCCTGCGCAAAGGCGACTGCTTCGAGACGGTCCCCTCTCCTGCGCTAACCGTAAAACCCCTCCCGGCAATTCCCAGCTTCGTCCCTTCCTCCCAGCCGCTCCCCAGCCCGGGTCCCTCAGCTTAGCTTTCAGAGGCCCAACAATACGAATCCATCCTCCGCAAAAGTCACGTGGGCCAACTGGGACGATCCGGCAGTCGCCAGGTTCCTCTTCATCATCTGCAGTGAAGACAAAAAAAAAAAGGCAACAAAAAACAAAACAAAAAAAAAAAAACCAAGGCAACAAAATCAGAAGAGGCAGCAAGTAACCCATCAGCCAACACCAACTACTTTCCTGCTTTCCCACCCCCCCACTTAATCACACACGCCACAGCGTTACGCTTACCTGCTCATTCCAGAGTCAGACCCTGCGGCCATCGTCGCTCACGGTACCCGAGACAGCAAGACACACAAAATTAGCACAGCAGTCGCGAGACTCACCGGGCCCATTCTCCTCCTCCCTAATCCACGGCTCGCCTCGAACGCTCATCCAGATCCAAAGGCGGCCCGCACAGCGCCTGCAACGCAAAAGATAAACGCTTAACCAAGCAACTGCGTAATATTTGATATTCAACACCGTCTCGGCCCGCAGCCACCTCACCTTCTCAAACTCCTCGTTGGCCTGCGGCACGGCTCCTCTCAGGCTGCGTGCGCCACCTGCAAAAACCAAAGCAGAAGACGCGCGCTGAGAGGCCGCCCGAAACCCTCGGCCTGCCCAGACCGATTCCCAACTCCCTCTCCTTTACCTTGGCCGCTCAACTACCCTGCTCCGTCATCGAGAGCTTGCCACGTCAAAGCACGCGTACTACCTGCAAAAAACAAACAAGGGACGCTTCCAACTTTGCCAACAATGCGACGCCTCCAAAGGAACGGTTCCTTTCACCCAGTAGCCACGGCTCACCTTGCCCGAGACGCCTCCGGTGCCGATGGCCCGCTTCGCTCCTTGCTTCGCACCTTCCAAATAAAAGAAAAAACAGAACCCCATCAGCTAGTCATAAAGCCACCGGACGCATCTTCCCTCCGACTCCGCTCGCAGACCCACCTCCTCACGGCGCTCCGCTCCCCTCCTCCGTCGCTCTGGGGCACGCATCTTGTCTCTCCGCATCTGAAAAAAAAAACCCATATTGAACGAGTCAGCCTGGATGCGGAGCAAGAGCCTAACAACTCCAGAGATCTTGATTCCATCTAGGAATACCAGTACTCCAGCTACAACCAGCCATTTTTTAAAAAAAAAAAAAAAAAAAAAAAAAAAAAAAAACACAACACAAAAACCAAAACCAGCAAAACAAACAGGGCCAAACTTTAAGCCCATCACACGCGAGCCTCAACACCTTAGAGGCTCAAATCCACTTCGCCACCCCTCAACAGCCTCTGCCACAAGCCTACAATCGTTGCCGTAAAGAAATCTCAACGTTGCAGCCCACCAATGCCTACTCGATCCCAGATGACTGTACGACCCTTGCCTAAACAATTAAGGCAAATCAACATTTCACCCATAGACTCTTACTGCTGTTCCACCTACCCCGACTCTACGGCCCCGGGCAGAGCGGCTCCAAGCCAAACACACCTGTGCACACACCAACACAAGACAGAACAGTACAGACGAGGTGATTCACACAGAAGACTCTCGGCAAGAAGAATGACTCCCGGGCGGGAGGTGCCGTCCGGCAAGATGACCTACGGGGTCCAAAACGCCGAGGCGAGGAGGCTGTACGGCAGACCCCCGAGGAGTCCAACGTAACGGCCTGTTACAAGACGGTGCCGTCAAAACCGAGATGATGGATGCGCCAGAAGCCTGCCATCAAGACCTAGGAACGTCAAGATGCGGGGAAGAACTCCCGGTCCGAGAAAACGGACGGCTAGAGAGCGGAGCTGCCAAAGCGGCCCCAAAGAACGCCGCAAAAAGAACCGACTGGAATCTGCCGAGACCGATCCGTGCTTTAGAGCTCCGAACGCAAGAAAAGAAGCGCCCGATTGGCACCGGGCCGATGAGGAAGAGCATTCGAGACCCTAGGGACGGCGCCTAAAGCGCGCGCCGTGCTCCCCCGGCACAAAGCGCGACGAGGACGTTGAGATCTGAGGAAGCTCTAAGCCACGGAGGACAGACTACACAAACCGCGCACCACCACAGACACGGGCCGGAACCGCCCTGCCCGGCACACGCTGGTCTCGTGCTGAAGAGCAACCCGCTCCCTTCGCCTGCGCAAAGGCGACTGCTTCGAGACGGTCCCCTCTCCTGCGCTAACCGTAAAACCCCTCCCGGCAATTCCCAGCTTCGTCCCTTCCTCCCAGCCGCTCCCCAGCCCGGGTCCCTCAACTTAGCTTTCAGAGGCCCAACAATACGAATCCATCCTCCGCAAAAGTCACGTGGGCCAACTGGGACGATCCGGCAGTCGCCAGGTTCCTCTTCATCATCTGCAGTGAAGACAAAAAAAAAAACAAACAAACAACAACAAAACAAAAAAAAAAACCAAGGCAACAAAATCAGAAGAGGCAGCAAGTAACCCATCAGCCAACACCAACTACTTTCCTGCTTTCCCACCCCCCCACTTAATCACACACGCCACAGCGTTACGCTTACCTGCTCATTCCAGAGTCAGACCCTGCGGCCATCGTCGCTCACGGTACCCGAGACAGCAAGACACACAAAATTAGCACAGCAGTCGCGAGACTCACCGGGCCCATTCTCCTCCTCCCTAATCCACGGCTCGCCTCGAACGCTCATCCAGATCCAAAGGCGGCCCGCACAGCGCCTGCAACGCAAAAGATAAATGCTTAACCAAGCAACCGCGTAATATTTGATATTCAACACCGACTCGGCCCGCAGCCACCTCACCTTCTCGAACTCCTCGTTGGCCTGCGGCACGGCTCCTCTCAGGCTGCGTGCGCCACCTGCAAAAACCAAAGCAGAAGACGCACGCTGAGAGGCCGCCCGAAACCCTCGGCCTGCCCGGACCGATTCCCAACTCCCTCTCCTTTACCTTGGCCGCTCAACTACCCTGCTCCGTCATCGAGAGCTTGCCACGTCAAAGCACGCGTACTACCTGCAAAAAACAAACAAGGGACGCTTCCAACTTTGCCAACAATGCGACGCCTCCAAAGGAACGGTTCCTTCAACCCAGCAGTCACGGCTCACCTTGCCCGAGACACCTCCGGTGCCGACGGCCCGCTTCGCTCCTTGCTTCGCACCTTCCAAATAAAAGAAAAAACAGAACCCCATCAGCTAGTCATAGAGCCACCGGACGCATCTTCCCTCCGACTCCGCTCGCAGACCCACCTCCTCACGGCGCTCCGCTCCCCTCCTCCGTCGCTCAGGGGCACGCATCTTGTCTCTCCGCATCTGAAAAAAAACCCCATATTGAACGAGTCAGCCTGGATGCGGAGCAAGAGCCTAACAACTCCAGAGATCTTGATTCCATCTAGGAATACCAGTACTCCAGCTACAACCAGCCATTTTTTTAAAAAAACAAAAAACAAACAAAAAAACCAAAAACCAAAACCAGCAAAAAAAACAGGGCCAAACTTTAAGCCCATCACACGCGAGCCTCAACACCTTAGAGGCTCAAATCCACTTCGCCACCCCTCAACAGCCTCTGCCACAAGCCTACAACCGTTGCCGTAAAGAAATCTCAACGTTGCAGCCCACCAATGCCTACTCGATCCCAGATGACTGTACGACCCTTGCCTAAACAATTAAGGCAGATCAACATTTCACCCATACACTCTTACCGCTGTTCCACCTACCCCGACTCCACGGCCCCGGGCAGAGCGGCTCCAAGCCAAACACACCCGTGCACACACCAACACAAGACAGAACAGTACAGACGAGGTGATTCACACAGAAGACTCTCGGCAAGAAGAATGACTCCCGGGCGGGAGGTGCCGTCCGGCAAGATGACCTACGGGGTCCAAAACGCCGAGGCGAGGAGGCTGTACGGCAGACCCCCGAGGAGTCCAACGTAACGGCCTGTTACAAGACGGCGCCGTCAAAACCGAGATGATGGATGCGCCAGAAGCCTGCCATCAAGACCTAGGAACGTCAAGATGCGGGGAAGAACTCCCGGTCCGAGAAAACGGACGGCTAGAGAGCGGAGCTGCCAAAGCGGCCCCAAAGAACGCCGCAAAAAGAACCGACTGGAATCTGCCGAGACCGATCCGTGCTTTAGAGCTCCGAACGCAAGAAAAGAAGCGCCCGATTGGCACCGGGCCGATGAGGAAGAGCATTCGAGACCCTAGGGACGGCGCCTAAAGCGCGCGCCGTGCTCCCCCGGCACAAAGCGCGACGAGGACGTTGAGATCTGAGGAAGCTCTAAGCCACGGAGGACAGACTACACAAACCGCGCACCACCACAGACACGGGCCGGAACCGCCCTGCCCGGCACACGCCGGTCTCGTGCTGAAGAGCAACCCGCTCCCTTCGCCTGCGCAAAGGCGACTGCTTCGAGACGGTCCCCTCTCCTGCGCTAACCGTAAAACCCCTCCCGGCAATTCCCAGCTTCGTCCCTTCCTCCCAGCCGCTCCCCAGCCCGGGTCCCTCAGCTTAGCTTTCAGAGGCCCAACAATACGAATCCATCCTCCGCAAAAGTCACGTGGGCCAACTGGGACGATCCGGCAGTCGCCAGGTTCCTCTTCATCATCTGCAGTGAAGACAAAAAAAAAAAGGCAACAAAAAACAAAACAAAAAAAAAAAAACCAAGGCAACAAAATCAGAAGAGGCAGCAAGTAACCCATCAGCCAACACCAACTACTTTCCTGCTTTCCCACCCCCCCACTTAATCACACACGCCACAGCGTTACGCTTACCTGCTCATTCCAGAGTCAGACCCTGCGGCCATCGTCGCTCACGGTACCCGAGACAGCAAGACACACAAAATTAGCACAGCAGTCGCGAGACTCACCGGGCCCATTCTCCTCCTCCCTAATCCACGGCTCGCCTCGAACGCTCATCCAGATCCAAAGGCGGCCCGCACAGCGCCTGCAACGCAAAAGATAAACGCTTAACCAAGCAACTGCGTAATATTTGATATTCAACACCGTCTCGGCCCGCAGCCACCTCACCTTCTCAAACTCCTCGTTGGCCTGCGGCACGGCTCCTCTCAGGCTGCGTGCGCCACCTGCAAAAACCAAAGCAGAAGACGCGCGCTGAGAGGCCGCCCGAAACCCTCGGCCTGCCCAGACCGATTCCCAACTCCCTCTCCTTTACCTTGGCCGCTCAACTACCCTGCTCCGTCATCGAGAGCTTGCCACGTCAAAGCACGCGTACTACCTGCAAAAAACAAACAAGGGACGCTTCCAACTTTGCCAACAATGCGACGCCTCCAAAGGAACGGTTCCTTTCACCCAGTAGCCACGGCTCACCTTGCCCGAGACGCCTCCGGTGCCGATGGCCCGCTTCGCTCCTTGCTTCGCACCTTCCAAATAAAAGAAAAAACAGAACCCCATCAGCTAGTCATAAAGCCACCGGACGCATCTTCCCTCCGACTCCGCTCGCAGACCCACCTCCTCACGGCGCTCCGCTCCCCTCCTCCGTCGCTCTGGGGCACGCATCTTGTCTCTCCGCATCTGAAAAAAAAAACCCATATTGAACGAGTCAGCCTGGATGCGGAGCAAGAGCCTAACAACTCCAGAGATCTTGATTCCATCTAGGAATACCAGTACTCCAGCTACAACCAGCCATTTTTTAAAAAAAAAAAAAAAAAAAAAAAAAAAAAAAAACACAACACAAAAACCAAAACCAGCAAAACAAACAGGGCCAAACTTTAAGCCCATCACACGCGAGCCTCAACACCTTAGAGGCTCAAATCCACTTCGCCACCCCTCAACAGCCTCTGCCACAAGCCTACAATCGTTGCCGTAAAGAAATCTCAACGTTGCAGCCCACCAATGCCTACTCGATCCCAGATGACTGTACGACCCTTGCCTAAACAATTAAGGCAAATCAACATTTCACCCATAGACTCTTACTGCTGTTCCACCTACCCCGACTCTACGGCCCCGGGCAGAGCGGCTCCAAGCCAAACACACCTGTGCACACACCAACACAAGACAGAACAGTACAGACGAGGTGATTCACACAGAAGACTCTCGGCAAGAAGAATGACTCCCGGGCGGGAGGTGCCGTCCGGCAAGATGACCTACGGGGTCCAAAACGCCGAGGCGAGGAGGCTGTACGGCAGACCCCCGAGGAGTCCAACGTAACGGCCTGTTACAAGACGGTGCCGTCAAAACCGAGATGATGGATGCGCCAGAAGCCTGCCATCAAGACCTAGGAACGTCAAGATGCGGGGAAGAACTCCCGGTCCGAGAAAACGGACGGCTAGAGAGCGGAGCTGCCAAAGCGGCCCCAAAGAACGCCGCAAAAAGAACCGACTGGAATCTGCCGAGACCGATCCGTGCTTTAGAGCTCCGAACGCAAGAAAAGAAGCGCCCGATTGGCACCGGGCCGATGAGGAAGAGCATTCGAGACCCTAGGGACGGCGCCTAAAGCGCGCGCCGTGCTCCCCCGGCACAAAGCGCGACGAGGACGTTGAGATCTGAGGAAGCTCTAAGCCACGGAGGACAGACTACACAAACCGCGCACCACCACAGACACGGGCCGGAACCGCCCTGCCCGGCACACGCTGGTCTCGTGCTGAAGAGCAACCCGCTCCCTTCGCCTGCGCAAAGGCGACTGCTTCGAGACGGTCCCCTCTCCTGCGCTAACCGTAAAACCCCTCCCGGCAATTCCCAGCTTCGTCCCTTCCTCCCAGCCGCTCCCCAGCCCGGGTCCCTCAACTTAGCTTTCAGAGGCCCAACAATACGAATCCATCCTCCGCAAAAGTCACGTGGGCCAACTGGGACGATCCGGCAGTCGCCAGGTTCCTCTTCATCATCTGCAGTGAAGACAAAAAAAAAAACAAACAAACAACAACAAAACAAAAAAAAAAACCAAGGCAACAAAATCAGAAGAGGCAGCAAGTAACCCATCAGCCAACACCAACTACTTTCCTGCTTTCCCACCCCCCCACTTAATCACACACGCCACAGCGTTACGCTTACCTGCTCATTCCAGAGTCAGACCCTGCGGCCATCGTCGCTCACGGTACCCGAGACAGCAAGACACACAAAATTAGCACAGCAGTCGCGAGACTCACCGGGCCCATTCTCCTCCTCCCTAATCCACGGCTCGCCTCGAACGCTCATCCAGATCCAAAGGCGGCCCGCACAGCGCCTGCAACGCAAAAGATAAATGCTTAACCAAGCAACCGCGTAATATTTGATATTCAACACCGACTCGGCCCGCAGCCACCTCACCTTCTCGAACTCCTCGTTGGCCTGCGGCACGGCTCCTCTCAGGCTGCGTGCGCCACCTGCAAAAACCAAAGCAGAAGACGCACGCTGAGAGGCCGCCCGAAACCCTCGGCCTGCCCGGACCGATTCCCAACTCCCTCTCCTTTACCTTGGCCGCTCAACTACCCTGCTCCGTCATCGAGAGCTTGCCACGTCAAAGCACGCGTACTACCTGCAAAAAACAAACAAGGGACGCTTCCAACTTTGCCAACAATGCGACGCCTCCAAAGGAACGGTTCCTTCAACCCAGCAGTCACGGCTCACCTTGCCCGAGACACCTCCGGTGCCGACGGCCCGCTTCGCTCCTTGCTTCGCACCTTCCAAATAAAAGAAAAAACAGAACCCCATCAGCTAGTCATAGAGCCACCGGACGCATCTTCCCTCCGACTCCGCTCGCAGACCCACCTCCTCACGGCGCTCCGCTCCCCTCCTCCGTCGCTCAGGGGCACGCATCTTGTCTCTCCGCATCTGAAAAAAAACCCCATATTGAACGAGTCAGCCTGGATGCGGAGCAAGAGCCTAACAACTCCAGAGATCTTGATTCCATCTAGGAATACCAGTACTCCAGCTACAACCAGCCATTTTTTTAAAAAAACAAAAAACAAACAAAAAAACCAAAAACCAAAACCAGCAAAAAAAACAGGGCCAAACTTTAAGCCCATCACACGCGAGCCTCAACACCTTAGAGGCTCAAATCCACTTCGCCACCCCTCAACAGCCTCTGCCACAAGCCTACAACCGTTGCCGTAAAGAAATCTCAACGTTGCAGCCCACCAATGCCTACTCGATCCCAGATGACTGTACGACCCTTGCCTAAACAATTAAGGCAGATCAACATTTCACCCATACACTCTTACCGCTGTTCCACCTACCCCGACTCCACGGCCCCGGGCAGAGCGGCTCCAAGCCAAACACACCCGTGCACACACCAACACAAGACAGAACAGTACAGACGAGGTGATTCACACAGAAGACTCTCGGCAAGAAGAATGACTCCCGGGCGGGAGGTGCCGTCCGGCAAGATGACCTACGGGGTCCAAAACGCCGAGGCGAGGAGGCTGTACGGCAGACCCCCGAGGAGTCCAACGTAACGGCCTGTTACAAGACGGCGCCGTCAAAACCGAGATGATGGATGCGCCAGAAGCCTGCCATCAAGACCTAGGAACGTCAAGATGCGGGGAAGAACTCCCGGTCCGAGAAAACGGACGGCTAGAGAGCGGAGCTGCCAAAGCGGCCCCAAAGAACGCCGCAAAAAGAACCGACTGGAATCTGCCGAGACCGATCCGTGCTTTAGAGCTCCGAACGCAAGAAAAGAAGCGCCCGATTGGCACCGGGCCGATGAGGAAGAGCATTCGAGACCCTAGGGACGGCGCCTAAAGCGCGCGCCGTGCTCCCCCGGCACAAAGCGCGACGAGGACGTTGAGATCTGAGGAAGCTCTAAGCCACGGAGGACAGACTACACAAACCGCGCACCACCACAGACACGGGCCGGAACCGCCCTGCCCGGCACACGCCGGTCTCGTGCTGAAGAGCAACCCGCTCCCTTCGCCTGCGCAAAGGCGACTGCTTCGAGACGGTCCCCTCTCCTGCGCTAACCGTAAAACCCCTCCCGGCAATTCCCAGCTTCGTCCCTTCCTCCCAGCCGCTCCCCAGCCCGGGTCCCTCAGCTTAGCTTTCAGAGGCCCAACAATACGAATCCATCCTCCGCAAAAGTCACGTGGGCCAACTGGGACGATCCGGCAGTCGCCAGGTTCCTCTTCATCATCTGCAGTGAAGACAAAAAAAAAAAGGCAACAAAAAACAAAACAAAAAAAAAAAAACCAAGGCAACAAAATCAGAAGAGGCAGCAAGTAACCCATCAGCCAACACCAACTACTTTCCTGCTTTCCCACCCCCCCACTTAATCACACACGCCACAGCGTTACGCTTACCTGCTCATTCCAGAGTCAGACCCTGCGGCCATCGTCGCTCACGGTACCCGAGACAGCAAGACACACAAAATTAGCACAGCAGTCGCGAGACTCACCGGGCCCATTCTCCTCCTCCCTAATCCACGGCTCGCCTCGAACGCTCATCCAGATCCAAAGGCGGCCCGCACAGCGCCTGCAACGCAAAAGATAAACGCTTAACCAAGCAACTGCGTAATATTTGATATTCAACACCGTCTCGGCCCGCAGCCACCTCACCTTCTCAAACTCCTCGTTGGCCTGCGGCACGGCTCCTCTCAGGCTGCGTGCGCCACCTGCAAAAACCAAAGCAGAAGACGCGCGCTGAGAGGCCGCCCGAAACCCTCGGCCTGCCCAGACCGATTCCCAACTCCCTCTCCTTTACCTTGGCCGCTCAACTACCCTGCTCCGTCATCGAGAGCTTGCCACGTCAAAGCACGCGTACTACCTGCAAAAAACAAACAAGGGACGCTTCCAACTTTGCCAACAATGCGACGCCTCCAAAGGAACGGTTCCTTTCACCCAGTAGCCACGGCTCACCTTGCCCGAGACGCCTCCGGTGCCGATGGCCCGCTTCGCTCCTTGCTTCGCACCTTCCAAATAAAAGAAAAAACAGAACCCCATCAGCTAGTCATAAAGCCACCGGACGCATCTTCCCTCCGACTCCGCTCGCAGACCCACCTCCTCACGGCGCTCCGCTCCCCTCCTCCGTCGCTCTGGGGCACGCATCTTGTCTCTCCGCATCTGAAAAAAAAAACCCATATTGAACGAGTCAGCCTGGATGCGGAGCAAGAGCCTAACAACTCCAGAGATCTTGATTCCATCTAGGAATACCAGTACTCCAGCTACAACCAGCCATTTTTTAAAAAAAAAAAAAAAAAAAAAAAAAAAAAAAAACACAACACAAAAACCAAAACCAGCAAAACAAACAGGGCCAAACTTTAAGCCCATCACACGCGAGCCTCAACACCTTAGAGGCTCAAATCCACTTCGCCACCCCTCAACAGCCTCTGCCACAAGCCTACAATCGTTGCCGTAAAGAAATCTCAACGTTGCAGCCCACCAATGCCTACTCGATCCCAGATGACTGTACGACCCTTGCCTAAACAATTAAGGCAAATCAACATTTCACCCATAGACTCTTACTGCTGTTCCACCTACCCCGACTCTACGGCCCCGGGCAGAGCGGCTCCAAGCCAAACACACCTGTGCACACACCAACACAAGACAGAACAGTACAGACGAGGTGATTCACACAGAAGACTCTCGGCAAGAAGAATGACTCCCGGGCGGGAGGTGCCGTCCGGCAAGATGACCTACGGGGTCCAAAACGCCGAGGCGAGGAGGCTGTACGGCAGACCCCCGAGGAGTCCAACGTAACGGCCTGTTACAAGACGGTGCCGTCAAAACCGAGATGATGGATGCGCCAGAAGCCTGCCATCAAGACCTAGGAACGTCAAGATGCGGGGAAGAACTCCCGGTCCGAGAAAACGGACGGCTAGAGAGCGGAGCTGCCAAAGCGGCCCCAAAGAACGCCGCAAAAAGAACCGACTGGAATCTGCCGAGACCGATCCGTGCTTTAGAGCTCCGAACGCAAGAAAAGAAGCGCCCGATTGGCACCGGGCCGATGAGGAAGAGCATTCGAGACCCTAGGGACGGCGCCTAAAGCGCGCGCCGTGCTCCCCCGGCACAAAGCGCGACGAGGACGTTGAGATCTGAGGAAGCTCTAAGCCACGGAGGACAGACTACACAAACCGCGCACCACCACAGACACGGGCCGGAACCGCCCTGCCCGGCACACGCTGGTCTCGTGCTGAAGAGCAACCCGCTCCCTTCGCCTGCGCAAAGGCGACTGCTTCGAGACGGTCCCCTCTCCTGCGCTAACCGTAAAACCCCTCCCGGCAATTCCCAGCTTCGTCCCTTCCTCCCAGCCGCTCCCCAGCCCGGGTCCCTCAACTTAGCTTTCAGAGGCCCAACAATACGAATCCATCCTCCGCAAAAGTCACGTGGGCCAACTGGGACGATCCGGCAGTCGCCAGGTTCCTCTTCATCATCTGCAGTGAAGACAAAAAAAAAAACAAACAAACAACAACAAAACAAAAAAAAAAACCAAGGCAACAAAATCAGAAGAGGCAGCAAGTAACCCATCAGCCAACACCAACTACTTTCCTGCTTTCCCACCCCCCCACTTAATCACACACGCCACAGCGTTACGCTTACCTGCTCATTCCAGAGTCAGACCCTGCGGCCATCGTCGCTCACGGTACCCGAGACAGCAAGACACACAAAATTAGCACAGCAGTCGCGAGACTCACCGGGCCCATTCTCCTCCTCCCTAATCCACGGCTCGCCTCGAACGCTCATCCAGATCCAAAGGCGGCCCGCACAGCGCCTGCAACGCAAAAGATAAATGCTTAACCAAGCAACCGCGTAATATTTGATATTCAACACCGACTCGGCCCGCAGCCACCTCACCTTCTCGAACTCCTCGTTGGCCTGCGGCACGGCTCCTCTCAGGCTGCGTGCGCCACCTGCAAAAACCAAAGCAGAAGACGCACGCTGAGAGGCCGCCCGAAACCCTCGGCCTGCCCGGACCGATTCCCAACTCCCTCTCCTTTACCTTGGCCGCTCAACTACCCTGCTCCGTCATCGAGAGCTTGCCACGTCAAAGCACGCGTACTACCTGCAAAAAACAAACAAGGGACGCTTCCAACTTTGCCAACAATGCGACGCCTCCAAAGGAACGGTTCCTTCAACCCAGCAGTCACGGCTCACCTTGCCCGAGACACCTCCGGTGCCGACGGCCCGCTTCGCTCCTTGCTTCGCACCTTCCAAATAAAAGAAAAAACAGAACCCCATCAGCTAGTCATAGAGCCACCGGACGCATCTTCCCTCCGACTCCGCTCGCAGACCCACCTCCTCACGGCGCTCCGCTCCCCTCCTCCGTCGCTCAGGGGCACGCATCTTGTCTCTCCGCATCTGAAAAAAAACCCCATATTGAACGAGTCAGCCTGGATGCGGAGCAAGAGCCTAACAACTCCAGAGATCTTGATTCCATCTAGGAATACCAGTACTCCAGCTACAACCAGCCATTTTTTTAAAAAAACAAAAAACAAACAAAAAAACCAAAAACCAAAACCAGCAAAAAAAACAGGGCCAAACTTTAAGCCCATCACACGCGAGCCTCAACACCTTAGAGGCTCAAATCCACTTCGCCACCCCTCAACAGCCTCTGCCACAAGCCTACAACCGTTGCCGTAAAGAAATCTCAACGTTGCAGCCCACCAATGCCTACTCGATCCCAGATGACTGTACGACCCTTGCCTAAACAATTAAGGCAGATCAACATTTCACCCATACACTCTTACCGCTGTTCCACCTACCCCGACTCCACGGCCCCGGGCAGAGCGGCTCCAAGCCAAACACACCCGTGCACACACCAACACAAGACAGAACAGTACAGACGAGGTGATTCACACAGAAGACTCTCGGCAAGAAGAATGACTCCCGGGCGGGAGGTGCCGTCCGGCAAGATGACCTACGGGGTCCAAAACGCCGAGGCGAGGAGGCTGTACGGCAGACCCCCGAGGAGTCCAACGTAACGGCCTGTTACAAGACGGCGCCGTCAAAACCGAGATGATGGATGCGCCAGAAGCCTGCCATCAAGACCTAGGAACGTCAAGATGCGGGGAAGAACTCCCGGTCCGAGAAAACGGACGGCTAGAGAGCGGAGCTGCCAAAGCGGCCCCAAAGAACGCCGCAAAAAGAACCGACTGGAATCTGCCGAGACCGATCCGTGCTTTAGAGCTCCGAACGCAAGAAAAGAAGCGCCCGATTGGCACCGGGCCGATGAGGAAGAGCATTCGAGACCCTAGGGACGGCGCCTAAAGCGCGCGCCGTGCTCCCCCGGCACAAAGCGCGACGAGGACGTTGAGATCTGAGGAAGCTCTAAGCCACGGAGGACAGACTACACAAACCGCGCACCACCACAGACACGGGCCGGAACCGCCCTGCCCGGCACACGCCGGTCTCGTGCTGAAGAGCAACCCGCTCCCTTCGCCTGCGCAAAGGCGACTGCTTCGAGACGGTCCCCTCTCCTGCGCTAACCGTAAAACCCCTCCCGGCAATTCCCAGCTTCGTCCCTTCCTCCCAGCCGCTCCCCAGCCCGGGTCCCTCAGCTTAGCTTTCAGAGGCCCAACAATACGAATCCATCCTCCGCAAAAGTCACGTGGGCCAACTGGGACGATCCGGCAGTCGCCAGGTTCCTCTTCATCATCTGCAGTGAAGACAAAAAAAAAAAGGCAACAAAAAACAAAACAAAAAAAAAAAAACCAAGGCAACAAAATCAGAAGAGGCAGCAAGTAACCCATCAGCCAACACCAACTACTTTCCTGCTTTCCCACCCCCCCACTTAATCACACACGCCACAGCGTTACGCTTACCTGCTCATTCCAGAGTCAGACCCTGCGGCCATCGTCGCTCACGGTACCCGAGACAGCAAGACACACAAAATTAGCACAGCAGTCGCGAGACTCACCGGGCCCATTCTCCTCCTCCCTAATCCACGGCTCGCCTCGAACGCTCATCCAGATCCAAAGGCGGCCCGCACAGCGCCTGCAACGCAAAAGATAAACGCTTAACCAAGCAACTGCGTAATATTTGATATTCAACACCGTCTCGGCCCGCAGCCACCTCACCTTCTCAAACTCCTCGTTGGCCTGCGGCACGGCTCCTCTCAGGCTGCGTGCGCCACCTGCAAAAACCAAAGCAGAAGACGCGCGCTGAGAGGCCGCCCGAAACCCTCGGCCTGCCCAGACCGATTCCCAACTCCCTCTCCTTTACCTTGGCCGCTCAACTACCCTGCTCCGTCATCGAGAGCTTGCCACGTCAAAGCACGCGTACTACCTGCAAAAAACAAACAAGGGACGCTTCCAACTTTGCCAACAATGCGACGCCTCCAAAGGAACGGTTCCTTTCACCCAGTAGCCACGGCTCACCTTGCCCGAGACGCCTCCGGTGCCGATGGCCCGCTTCGCTCCTTGCTTCGCACCTTCCAAATAAAAGAAAAAACAGAACCCCATCAGCTAGTCATAAAGCCACCGGACGCATCTTCCCTCCGACTCCGCTCGCAGACCCACCTCCTCACGGCGCTCCGCTCCCCTCCTCCGTCGCTCTGGGGCACGCATCTTGTCTCTCCGCATCTGAAAAAAAAAACCCATATTGAACGAGTCAGCCTGGATGCGGAGCAAGAGCCTAACAACTCCAGAGATCTTGATTCCATCTAGGAATACCAGTACTCCAGCTACAACCAGCCATTTTTTAAAAAAAAAAAAAAAAAAAAAAAAAAAAAAAACACAACACAAAAACCAAAACCAGCAAAACAAACAGGGCCAAACTTTAAGCCCATCACACGCGAGCCTCAACACCTTAGAGGCTCAAATCCACTTCGCCACCCCTCAACAGCCTCTGCCACAAGCCTACAATCGTTGCCGTAAAGAAATCTCAACGTTGCAGCCCACCAATGCCTACTCGATCCCAGATGACTGTACGACCCTTGCCTAAACAATTAAGGCAAATCAACATTTCACCCATAGACTCTTACTGCTGTTCCACCTACCCCGACTCTACGGCCCCGGGCAGAGCGGCTCCAAGCCAAACACACCTGTGCACACACCAACACAAGACAGAACAGTACAGACGAGGTGATTCACACAGAAGACTCTCGGCAAGAAGAATGACTCCCGGGCGGGAGGTGCCGTCCGGCAAGATGACCTACGGGGTCCAAAACGCCGAGGCGAGGAGGCTGTACGGCAGACCCCCGAGGAGTCCAACGTAACGGCCTGTTACAAGACGGTGCCGTCAAAACCGAGATGATGGATGCGCCAGAAGCCTGCCATCAAGACCTAGGAACGTCAAGATGCGGGGAAGAACTCCCGGTCCGAGAAAACGGACGGCTAGAGAGCGGAGCTGCCAAAGCGGCCCCAAAGAACGCCGCAAAAAGAACCGACTGGAATCTGCCGAGACCGATCCGTGCTTTAGAGCTCCGAACGCAAGAAAAGAAGCGCCCGATTGGCACCGGGCCGATGAGGAAGAGCATTCGAGACCCTAGGGACGGCGCCTAAAGCGCGCGCCGTGCTCCCCCGGCACAAAGCGCGACGAGGACGTTGAGATCTGAGGAAGCTCTAAGCCACGGAGGACAGACTACACAAACCGCGCACCACCACAGACACGGGCCGGAACCGCCCTGCCCGGCACACGCCGGTCTCGTGCTGAAGAGCAACCCGCTCCCTTCGCCTGCGCAAAGGCGACTGCTTCGAGACGGTCCCCTCTCCTGCGCTAACCGTAAAACCCCTCCCGGCAATTCCCAGCTTCGTCCCTTCCTCCCAGCCGCTCCCCAGCCCGGGTCCCTCAGCTTAGCTTTCAGAGGCCCAACAATACGAATCCATCCTCCGCAAAAGTCACGTGGGCCAACTGGGACGATCCGGCAGTCGCCAGGTTCCTCTTCATCATCTGCAGTGAAGACAAAAAAAAAAAGGCAACAAAAAACAAAACAAAAAAAAAAAAACCAAGGCAACAAAATCAGAAGAGGCAGCAAGTAACCCATCAGCCAACACCAACTACTTTCCTGCTTTCCCACCCCCCCACTTAATCACACACGCCACAGCGTTACGCTTACCTGCTCATTCCAGAGTCAGACCCTGCGGCCATCGTCGCTCACGGTACCCGAGACAGCAAGACACACAAAATTAGCACAGCAGTCGCGAGACTCACCGGGCCCATTCTCCTCCTCCCTAATCCACGGCTCGCCTCGAACGCTCATCCAGATCCAAAGGCGGCCTGCACAGCGCCTGCAACGCAAAAGATAAACGCTTAACCAAGCAACTGCGTAATATTTGATATTCAACACCGTCTCGGCCCGCAGCCACCTCACCTTCTCAAACTCCTCGTTGGCCTGCGGCACGGCTCCTCTCAGGCTGCGTGCGCCACCTGCAAAAACCAAAGCAGAAGACGCGCGCTGAGAGGCCGCCCGAAACCCTCGGCCTGCCCGGACCGATTCCCAACTCCCTCTCCTTTACCTTGGCCGCTCAACTACCCTGCTCCGTCATCGAGAGCTTGCCACGTCAAAGCACGCGTACTACCTGCAAAAAACAAACAAGGGACGCTTCCAACTTTGCCAACAATGCGACGCCTCCAAAGGAACGGTTCCTTTCACCCAGTAGCCACGGCTCACCTTGCCCGAGACGCCTCCGGTGCCGATGGCCCGCTTCGCTCCTTGCTTCGCACCTTCCAAATAAAAGAAAAAACAGAACCCCATCAGCTAGTCATAAAGCCACCGGACGCATCTTCCCTCCGACTCCGCTCGCAGACCCACCTCCTCACGGCGCTCCGCTCCCCTCCTCCGTCGCTCTGGGGCACGCATCTTGTCTCTCCGCATCTGAAAAAAAAAACCCATATTGAACGAGTCAGCCTGGATGCGGAGCAAGAGCCTAACAACTCCAGAGATCTTGATTCCATCTAGGAATACCAGTACTCCAGCTACAACCAGCCATTTTTTAAAAAAAAAAAAAAAAAAAAAAAAACAACAAAAACCAAAACCAGCAAAAAAAACAGGGCCAAACTTTAAGCCCATCACACGCGAGCCTCAACACCTTAGAGACTCAAATCCACTTCACCACCCCTCAACAGCCTCTGCCACAAGCCTACAATCATTGCCGTAAAGAAATCTCAACGTTGCTGTCCACGCAGCCCACCAATGCCTACTCGATCCCAGGTGACTGTACGACCCTTGCCTAAACAATTAAGGCAAATCAACGTTTCACCCATAGACTCTTACCGCTGTTCCACCTACCCCGACTCTACGGCCCCGGGCAGGGCGGCTCCAAGCCAAACACACCTGTGCACACACCAACACAAGACAGAACAGTACAGTACAGACAAGGTGATTGAGAGAGGAAACTCTCGGCGAGAAGAATGACTCCCGGGTGGGAGGTGCCGTCCGGCAAGATGACCTACGGGGTCCAAAACGCCGAGGCGAGGAGGCTGTACGGCAGACCCCCGAGGAGTCCAACGTAACGGCCTGTTACAAGATGGTACCGTCAAAACCGAGATGATGGATGCGCCAGAAGCTTGTCATCAAGACCTAGGAACGTCAAGATGCGGGGAAGAACTCCCGGTCCGAGAAAACGGACGGCTAGAGAGCGGAGCTGCCAAAGCGGCCCCAAAGAACGCCGCAAAAAGAACCGACTGGAATCTGCCGAGACCGATCCGTGCTTTAGAGCTCCGAACGCAAGAAAAGAAGCGCCCGATTGGCACCGGGCCGATGAGGAAGAGCATTCGAGACCCTAGGGACGGCGCCTAAAGCGCGCGCCGTGCTCCCCCGGCACAAAGCGCGACGAGGACGTTGAGATCTGAGGAAGCTCTAAGCCACGGAGGACAGACTACACAAACCGCGCACCACCACAGACACAGGCCGGAACCGCCCTGCCCGGCACACGCTGGTCTCGTGCTGAAGAGCAACCCGCTCCCTTCGCCTGCGCAAAGGCGACTGCTTTGAGATGGTCCTCTCTCCTGCGCTAACTTTAAAACCCCTCCCGGCAATTCCCATCTTTGTCCCTTCCTCCCAGCCGCTCCCCAGCCCGGGTCCCTCAACTTAGCTTTCAGAGGGCCGAGGATCCGAATCCATCCTCCGCAAAAATCGCATGGGCCAACTGGGACGATCCGGCAGTCGCCAGGTTCCTCTTCATCATCTGCAGTGAAGACAGAAAAAAAAAAAAAAAACAAAAAAAAAACCAAGGCAACAATATCAGAAGAGGCAGCAAGTAACCTATCAGCCGACACCAACTACTTTCCTGCTTTCCCAAGCCCCCACTTAATCACACACACCACAGCGTTACGCTTACCTGCTCATTCCAGAGTCAGACCCTGCGGCCATCGTCGCTCACGGTACCCGAGACAGCAAGACACACAAAATTAGCATAGCAGTCGTGAGACTCGCCGGGCCCATTCTCCTCCTCCCTAATCCACGGCTCGCCTCGAACGCTCATCCAGATCCAAAGGCGGCCCGCACAGCGCCTGCAACGCAAAAGATAAACGCTTAACCAAGCAACCGCGTAATATTTGATATTCAACACCGACTCGGCCCGCAGCCACCTCACCTTCTCGAACCCCTCGTTGGCCTGCGGCACGGCTCCTCTGAGGCTGCGCGCACCACCTGCAAAAACCAAAGCAGAAGACGCACGCTGAGAGGCCGCCCGAAACCCTCGGCCTGCCCGGACCGATTCCCAACTCCCTCTCCTTTACCTTGGCCGCTCAACTACCCTGCTCCGTCATCGAGAGCTTGCCACGTCAAAGCACGCGTACTACCTGCAAAAAACAAACAAGGGACGCTTCCAACTTTGCCAACAATGCGACGCCTCCAAAGGAACGGTTCCTTTCACCCAGTAGCCACGGCTCACCTTGCCCGAGACGCCTCCGGTGCCGATGGCCCGCTTCGCTCCTTGCTTCGCACCTTCCAAATAAAAGAAAAAACAGAACCCCATCAGCTAGTCATAGAGCCACCGGACGCATCTTCCCTCCGACTCCGCTCGCAGACCCACCTCCTTACGGCGCTCCGCTCCCCTCCTCCGTCGCTCTGGGGCACGCATCTTGTCTCTCCGCATCTGAAAAAAACCCATATTGAACGAGTCAGCCTGGATGCGGAGCAAGAGCCTAACAACTCCAGAGATCTCGATTCCATCTAGGAATACCAGTACTCCACCTACAACCAGCCATTTTTTAAAAAACAAAAAACAAAACCAACAAAAAAAAAAACAGGGCCAAACTTGAAGCCCATCACGTGCAAGCCTCAATACCTTAGAGACTCAAATCCACTTCACCACCCCTCAACAGCCTCTGCCACAAGCCTACAATCATTTCCATAAAAAAAATCTCAACGTTGCTGTCCACACAGCCCACCAATGCCTACTCGATCCCAGATGACTGTACAACCCTTGCCTAAACAATTAAGGCAAATCAACGTTTCACCCATAGACTCTTACCGCTGTTCCACCTACCCCGACTCTACGGCCCCGGGCAGGGCGGCTCCAAGCCAAACGCACCTGTGCACACACCAACACAAGACAGAACAGAACAGTACAGACGAGGTGATTCACACAGAAGACTCTCGGCAAGAAGAATGACTCCCGGGCGGGAGGTGCCGTCCGGCAAGATGACCTACGGGGTCCAAAACGCCGAGGCGAGGAGGCTGTACGGCAGACCCCCGAGGAGTCCAACGTAACGGCCTGTTACAAGATGGTACCGTCAAAACCGAGATGATGGATGCGCCAGAAGCTTGTCATCAAGACCTAGGAACGTCAAGATGCGGGGAAGAACTCCCGGTCCGAGAAAACGGACGGCTAGAGAGCGGAGCTGCCAAAGCGGCCCCAAAGAACGCCGCAAAAAGAACCGACTGGAATCTGCCGAGACCGATCCGTGCTTTAGAGCTCCGAACGCAAGAAAAGAAGCGCCCGATTGGCACCGGGCCGATGAGGAAGAGCATTCGAGACCCTAGGGACGGCGCCTAAAGCGCGTGCCGTGCTCCCCCGGCACAAAGCGCGACGAGGACGTTGAGATCTGAGGAAGCTCTAAGCCACGGAGGACAGACTACACAAACCGCGCACCACCACAGACACAGGCCGGAACCGCCCTGCCCGGCACACGCTGGTCTCGTGCTGAAGAGCAACACGCTCCCTTCGCCTGCGCAAAGGCGACTGCTTTGAGACGGTCCTCTCTCCTGCGCTAACTTTAAAACCCCTCCCGGCAATTCCCAGCTTTGTCCCTTCCTCCCAGCCGCTCCCCAGCCCGGGTCCCTCAACTTAGCTTTCAGAGGGCCGAGGATCCGAATCCATCCTCCACAAAACCACACGGGCTAACCAGGATGTTCCTCAAGGGGACACATTGATCTTCAACATCTGCAATGAAACAAACAAACAAAAAAAACCACAAATCAGAAAGGGGAGTAAGCATCCCACTGGCCAACGCCAACTACTTCCCCAACTCCCCATCCTCACAAGTCCCACCGTGTTCGCTTCCCCGCTCATTTCAGAGTCAGACCCTGCAGCCGTCGTCACTCGTGGTACCTAAGGTACCAAGAGACACCAAGTTAGCACGGTGCTCGCGAGAAGTCATCGGCCCCACGCTCCTTCTCACTAATCCACAGCTCACCTCAAACGCTCATCCAATTCAAAGATAGCCCACACAACGCCTCCAGAACGGAAGGTAAATGCTTAACCGAGCAGCCCCATAATACTTAGCTATTCAACACTGACCCTGCCGACGACCGCCTCACCTTCTCGGACCCCTCACCGGCATGCAGCTTCATAGGAGACCTTACAGCAGACTTCACGGTATGTAAAGGGTGCCTATAAGAAACCTGCAGAGGGACTTTTTACAAGGGTGTACAGCAATAGGACAAGGCGGTAACAACTTCAGTCCTAAAGAGGGTACATTTAGTTTAGGCGTTAGGAAGACGTTTCTCACTAGGGGTGGCGAGGCACTGGAACGCGTTGCCCAGAGAACCTGCGGATGCTCCCTCCCTGGAAGCATTCAAGGCCAGGTCAGATGGGGCTTTGAGCAACCTGGTCTCACGGAAGGTGTCCCTACCCATTGCGGGGCGGGGGAAGGGGGTGGAGCTAGAGGATCTTTATGGTGCCTTCCAACCCAAACCATTCTATGATTCTATGACATCCAAATCCACCTGCAAAACTCCTCTGAGAAGGGCTGGTGAACCCTCCTCCCTTTCCCCAGCAGTCCCAAAAATTTAGAAACCCCTTTTCTTCTACTCAACTGTCAGGAAAGGAACCCCACTGCTTCCTGACACCTCCTGCCCTCGATTCGCACCCCTGAACCCCCTTCAGTGGCTACTCCTCAGGAGCCGCTCTTCTGAGCCACATCCCAAATTCTAGGGGCACCTCCTACCCTACAGCTTCCCAGAGACTCTGAGCTCTGCTACATGCCCACAAAATAAAGTCAAGTCCCAAGGCCTGTAATCTACGAGGGGCCTGCCATAAGCTGCAAAGATTCTAGGGACAACGTGGCATTCCGTGGGCAATGACGAAAGGCATCCCAAACCCTGAAGGGCACTGTGCCTCACGGCCCTTCTGCTTGCTTCAGAAATACTAAAACTCCATATACAGATGCATACAAGATGCTCACCCTAACCCCTGCTAAACAATGTCATCATCAGTCCCGTTAAGAGAGATATCAGCAACTTACACAGCATACAGCAGAACTGGTGAAAAAAAGAACACGTTCCTTTTTCAATAAAGCTGGGAATTCCAGGAAAACACAATGCATGAAGAATTAAAAAAAAAAAAAAAAACCCAACAGACTATGCATACTATTAAACCATCTTTCTACCCCGAACACTCAAAACAAAATTACTGACCTGAAAAAAAGAAAGGAAAGGGAAACAAAAAAAAGCTGCATACAAGTGTTACTTGCTACCACACATGCTGCTGAACCTTGACTGGTCCTGAAGCTCTTACCTCAGGCAGACTCCTCTTCCCAAAGGGCTGAGCCAGCTCCAAAGCTGCAAAGGACTCAAGGAAGAGCTGAGCACCAACACCAGAGAAACCCAGGAGCACAATGAGCTCCCTCAGCAGAGGCTGTGGCTCAAATACCCTGAGCCTCCGCCCACCACCCTTAGTGCAATCACCTGGGAAAGGGGAAGGGCAAACCACCAGAAGTTATAAGAGTCAGCTGGAGGAGCAGCAGCACTGTTCTCACCTGCCTTAAATTTACAGCAAGCAAAGCCCTGAACAGACAAAGTAACCCCTCCAGGAAATGACACTACTTGCTCCTGTACTATAGCTACACCTATTGCATCAGCAATAGGACTGGGTAGGGAATTAAAATTAATTTTTCTGGCGTGTACATAGAAAACGATAGATGCCCTTCTAAACTAGGTAAGAAACTAGCTCATTAAATGCAATGACAATGTTGTTATCAAAATTGATGTGCTTTCGTTTCCTATAAAAAAGCCAAAACGCTCTGGGGTTATGCTTCATTTCTAACAAGACTGTGCATACCACCTAACTTCTACCAGAACTACTTTATGAATAGCAATAAGAAAAACATTCCTGTGTTATCAACACTGTTTTCAGCACAAATCCAAAATGTAGCCCCATACTAGCTACTGGGAAGAAAATTAACTCAATCCCACCCAAAACCAGCACAACAGGGTATGTGACAGAGACAAAAGGATTAAAACATGGGGACAGCTTATTAAACAAACAGACATAGGAAGAAAATTTAAAAGGTGATGGGCTACATGACAGACAGGAACAACTTAAAGACAGTGAATAGGTTAAAGTAGACATAGAAAGAAAAAGTAAAAAGCAACGGGGTACACAATAGTGAGGAAAGAATTAAAAAACAGTGATACACACCTCGATACAAGTAGACATAGAGGGAAAATTTAAGAAGTGATTGGGTACAGGACAAAAAAAAATTTAAAATAGCCACAGTGAACTAAAACTGAGAAATATGAAGGAAATTTAGAAGTGACACAGGGGCACAGGACAGAGAGGAAAAAAATAAAAAATAAAGACAGTGAACTGGATAAAAGCAGACATAGAAAGCAAATTTTCAAAGCAACAGGGTACACAACAGACAGGAAATAATTAAAAAATAGCAATAGGCAGCTTCATAAAAGTAGATGTAGCATTGTTGTTTAACCCTGGCTGGCAACTAAGTACCATACAGCTGCTCGCTTACTCCCCCACAGTGGGATAGGGGGAGAATCGAGAGGGTAAATGTGAGAAACTCATGGGTTGATATAAAAAGTTTAATAATTAAAAAGACCTTTTTTTAAAAAAACATTAAACGAGGAAAAAAAAAACAGCAGATGAAAACAATTGCTCACCACCAACTGACCGATGCCCAGCCAGTCTCAAGCAACTGGGTACAGGACAGAGAGGGAGGAATTAAAATATAGGGTCAGGGAGACAGAGAGGGGAAGACATAGAAATTAAATTTTCAAAGTAATGGGGTACAAGGCAGCGCAGAAAAAATAAAAAACAGGGATAAGCAGCTGGTTAGAGAGAGGCATATGAAAAATTTAAAAGGCAACAGGGTACTGGGCAGAGTTGACAGAAGAATAACAAGTTTTGAGGAGCCATACACATAGGTGGGCAGGCAGAGAGGGAGACAGAGGAAGGGAGGCAAGCAGATGTCTAAAGAAGGGAGGCAGAGGTGGGCCAGGATGTAGAGGAGAGGACTTGCGACTCACCACAGCTCCTGGTGCTGGCAGGAGACCTTCACCGCCCCGATGCTTCTCTCTCTGCCTCTGCCCCTTCCTCCTCCCCAGTGCCGGCTGCCTGACCCTCACCTACTCGGCAGCACGCAGCGGATGCCTCGATGCTCCTCATCCACAAGGCTTGCTTTGATACATGGTGGCTCACGCATGTAGCCAACAAAGGCTAGGGACAGCTCAGAGGGATCCTTCCTTGCCACAGGGACTGGCCATTCCTTGCTGCAGGCACCTACCAGCCAGACCCCCCTGCACTCCCTCCTCAGCCAGTTCCCCTGCCCAGGCAGCCCCCTTTACAGCTGGAGCCCCTTCACACAGCAGGGCCAGCCCCATCCTCAGCCTCACTGGCCACACCTGGGGCCATCCCAGCTCCAGCTGGAGCCCATCAGGAACAGGGGCCATTGCCAAAGCCCCACAGCACATCATCCCTGCCCCTGCACCTACCCACATCCAGGGAGACAGAGGAGGCAGGAAAAATTTATTCATTAAGATAAGAATTCCTGGCATATAAGAAATCCTGGCAATAAGTTGGCTACAAGGCTCAGTGCCCAAAGGCAGCAGGATGGGGGGATAAAAGGGAAGAGAAAAGCAGGAGGAAGGACAGAGGGACACAGGCGTGCAAGACAGGGAGCCAGGAAATTGGATGCTGGGAACAAGAGAGGGGCAAGAAGCAGGAAAACGGTGTACAGAGAGAAGAGCAGAGAGACTGAGCAGAACAACAGAGATGGAGATGGAGGAATAAATAATAGGAAGCAGGGGAGAGAAGGGGAAGAGACTGGCAGGACAGGAAGATAAACACAGGACAAGGGACAGGGAAACATTCTCAAGTGATACAGGAGAAGAAACAGCAAGAACTAGAAAAAAGAAACAGGGAGCCAGGTAGAGAGAAAAATTTTTAAAAGCAACAGCATACAAGAAGCATAGGCAAGAACTAACAAACAGGCACAGGGAGATGTAGAAAGAGGGAGATGTAGAAAGAAAATGTAAGAAGTGACAGTGTACAGGACAGAGAGGGAAGAGTTAAGAACTAGAGACAGGGAGATGGATAGAAGGAAACAGAAAGAAAATTTTGAAAGCAACAGAGTACAAGAATCAAAAAGTAGGTACGTGAAGCTGCGTAGAGGGAGACGTTAAGAACGAAATTTGAAAAGCAACAGGGTACAAGAAACAGGCGAGAAATTAAAGTAAGGTCAGGGAGACAAAGAGAGGGAAAAGTAGCAAGAAAATTTTAAAAGCAACTGGGTTTAAGAAACATGCAAGAATTTAAATAGGGATGGAGAGACAGGAAGTTTCAAAACTGATGATATACAAGAAACATAGGCAAGATTTAAAAAACAGGAACAGGGAGCCTGATAGAAGGAAACTGTGGTGGGTTGACCTTGCCTGGCTGATGAGTGTCCACCAAGCCACTCTATCATTCCTCCTCCTCAACAAGACAGGAGGGTAGAAAATACAACAAAAAAGCTTGTGGGTCAAGATAAGGACAAAGAGATCACTCACCAATTACTGTCACAAGCAAAACAGACTCAACATGGGGAAATTAATTTGTCAGTCAAAATCAGAGTACAATAATGAGAAATATGAGCAAATCTGAAAAACACCTTCCCCCCACCCCTCTCTTTTTTTTCTGGGCTCATCTTCACTCCTGACTTCTCTACCTCCTCCTACCAAGCAGCACAGGGGGAGAGGGAGCGGGGGGTTGCAATCATTCATCACAAGTTGCCTCTGCTGCTCCTTCCTTCTTCGTGTTCTTCTTCTGTTCCAGTGTGGTGTCACTCCCATGGGGCCACAGGGCCTGCCAGAAAACCTGCTCCAGTGTGGGCTCCTCTCCACAGCGTCACAGCCTCCCCTTTGGGTGCATCCGCCTGCTCTGGCGAGGGGTTCCCCATCGGCTGCAGGTGGATATCTGCTCTGCCATGGACCTCCATGGGTTGCAGGGGGACAGCCTGTGTCACCATGGTCTTCACTGCAGGCGAATCTACTTTAGGACCTGGATCACCTCCTCCTTTTCCTTCTTCACCAACCTTGGGTGTTTGCAGGACTGACAGCTTCTGCACAGCATTTTTTTAGCCCTTCTTAAATATCACAGAGGTGCTACCAGTGTTGCTGTTTGGCTCAGCTTTGACCAGTAGCAGCTCCATCTTGGAGCTGGAACTGGCTGTGCCCAACATGGGGACAAGTCCTGCTGTCTTCTCACAGAACCCACCCCTGCAGCCCTTGCCCACTCCCCTGCCCCAGCTTGCCACACAAACTCACTACAACAGTGATCGGCTACAGGGCAGAGAGGAGAGATTGAAAAGTAGGAAAAGGGAGACAGAGAGAGATGGGGCAGGGGGAGGGGGGTAGCAATAGGCTACAGGACTGAGAGGAGAAACTAATAAAAAGGGAGAGGGTACCAGACAGAGAGATGGAGAAAAACAAATACTAGTGATGAGCCATAGGGCAGAAGAAAGAATTAAAAAAGGGGACAGTGAGATAGATGAGAGAGACTGAGAAATATCAAAAACACTGATGGTCTAAAGGGGAGAGAGAGGGAAAATAAAGAATACGGACAGGGAACCAGACAAAGAAAGAATAATAAAGACAACAATGGGCTATGGGACAGTGAGGGAAGAAGTTAAAACATAGTGACAGGGACCTGGAACAAGAGAATCTAAGAAAGTAAAAGTGTATCCAGAATACAGGACAGAGAAAGGAATTTAAACCACAGCTCTCGCTCTTGGAGCTGCCAGGAGACCTTGCCAGTTCAGATACTTCTTTCTCCTCTCCTGCCTTCCTCTTCTGTAACTCCAGTCGCTTGGCTGTCCTCTGCATAACGGAACGCACGAGCGCCTCACAGCTCTTACGAGATGACGCCCCCTAGACACGTAGCCTCGCTCGCTCGCTCACTACATGGCCGTACCATGCTGCTGGTCATGCACACAGACCCTGGCGGTCTGACCTGCTGTGGACTACGAGGAGGGATCCTCCCACACCCAGAGAGGCAGGCTCTCTCTTGCCTGCAGCGGGAGGCAGCTGCCAGACAGATGGTCTTCCGTTTCTTCTTCTTTACCTTTCTGTGGCCTCTCCAGCTTCAGCAGCTCCTGTCCACAGCCAGTAAGCGCTACGCCTGTCCCTCTGTGCTCCTGCGCCGCGAGGAGAGGGAGGCCAGGCAGAGACAGCCCACGCAAGCCTGAGGCTGCTGCAGGCATCCCTGGGGATGAGCGGACAACCGCACTCACAGCGTGGCCTCTGGGAGAGGGAAAGAGGCAGCAGTGACCGTTATTACCGTAGCTCGACCCTGGCCGGAGCCCTTCCTTCCACAGGGGCTTCCGCAGACGCCGCTCGTTCCCCGCGCCGCTGCTAACGGCACCCACGTTCAGGGAGACTCGAGAACATCGGAGGGCCAGCTTGCTGCCCTCACGACAGGGCTCGGGGGCTGCCTGTGGCTACAGCACAGGCTTCAGGGGAGGGGCTGGAGCTGGGGGCAGCCGCACGGGCCGAGCGGGGCCGGGGGAAGGCGCCAGGGGAGCTCTGGCGACTCGGGGAGGCGCCTGCTGGCTGCGCCTGGGGGGTGCCTGCCTCCGTCCCCTCTTCCCTTCTATTGGCTCTCGGAGAAATGCCCGGCGCAGCCCTGGCCCGGCTCGCCTCGGCGGACCGGGAGCCTGCCGCAGCGGCCGCTTCACAGCTTCCCATCCTGCCAGCTCCGGGCGGCCGGCAGGCAGGAGGCACCCCCCGCCACCGTCCCCGCCGGAGGGGATCGCTCACCTCACCCGCGGTCCCAGCGCTTGCCCACTGCGTGCCACCACGCTGCTCCCGGGGACGGCGCATGCGCCAGAGGGACCAGAGCCGGCGAGCGAACGCCGGGCTGCCCCACACGCAGGGCGGCGCATGCGCCCGGGCGGCGCATCCGCACGGCTGGTCGGGGAGCCGGCGCAGCGGGAGGCCCGCGGAAAACCACGGGAAACCGGCAATGCTCCTGAGTCTGACCTAGTCGGACTCCGGGGGCCTCGGCGAAAGCAAGGACTACGCCGCGCCCCAGAGCCACGCTGCCGCCCGGCCGCCGAGTCCACGAAAACTACAGCTCCCAGCATGCCCCGGGAGGCAGCCCGCCCTGCTGCCTGACCCCGAGGGGACGCCGCTTCCGTTTCCGCACACCCCCACGCCGGCGCAGCCGCAGTTCCCGCCAAGCCCCCAGCCCCGCTCCGAGGCGTTCCCGCCGCCGCCGCTCCGCGGCCCCCCCTGCCCGGCTCCGGCTCCCGGCAGCGCCCCTCCGCCGCGGCGCGGCCCCCCCCGCCCGGCTCCGGGCAGCACCCCCCGCCGCCGCGGCCCCCCCCGCCCGGCTCCGGCCAGCGCCCGCCGCCGCCACTCCACCGCGACGCGGCCCCCCCCGCCCGGCTCCGGCCAGCGCCCGCCGCCGCCGCGGCCCCCCCCGCCCGGCTCCGGCCAGCGCCCTCCGCCGCCACTCCGCCGCGACGCGGCCCCCCCCGCCCGGCTCCGGGCAGCACCCGCCGCCGCTCCGCCACGGCACGGCCCCGCTGCTGCTCTGTGCGTGCGACACGGACCCCGCCGTCCTCCTCGGGGCTTTCCCTGGGACCCGCTGGGCGATTGCGCAGCCCCGCCACGGGGCCCGGCCCCCCCCTCCCCCGCGCGCACGGTCTCCCAGCCGCCCTGTGAGCCCCCAGGCCTCTCCCCCCCCCCGCGCGCGCACGTTCTCCCAGCCGCCCTGTGAGCCCCCAGGCCTCTCCCCCCCCCCCCCCCCACGTGCTCCGAGCGCCCCTGTGAGCCCCCAGACCTCCCCCCCGGCCTCGGCAGCGCCAGCTCCCACCTCCCCCGGGCCACCCCCGCCTCCGACGTTCGCAGTCCGAGGGGCGCCCGGCCCCGCTCACCTTCTCCCGAGGGGCAGCCGCAGCCCGGCCACCGCTCCGCTCCTGCCTGGGCTCCCACCGGCCCCGCCCCAGCCCCTCCCCCGGCAGCCCCCCTTTCCAGGGAGGGGCCAGCCCCATCAGCCTCACTGCCCGCAGCTGCAGCTCCTCTAGCCCCAGCCCACAGCTGGGGGACCGAAACACAGAATAAAACTCCTCAACACCCATAGGAAGTTAAGCAGGAGGCACTTCCATGACTAAATGAAAGATGTCAAGAGTCATCTGATTTGGAAGAGGTGTTAACTGCAGTCAAAATACAATTTTAATACCTATCTTAGTTTAGTTCTAAGACTTGGCGAGTGCTAGGTATCATCTTTTCCATTTACCCAGGTCCACCAGCGAGGCCAAAAGGGAGATTTCGTCTAGAGAAGATAGAGTTATTAAGTCTAAAGTCCACGATTTGCTTTTCTCTTTCATGAAAAGGTGAGTGGATCACATAATAAACTTTGCATAACCAATTTGTTAATCAAACCTGTTGATTGTCAAAATATATTGATCTCTACAACTTCATAACTAAGCTGCTTTTAACTGTAATAACCCCAGTAACAAGTGCAGAAACTAGATATTGAGCTAAGTAAGCAGGATGTGCCAGTCTTGATTACCTTATCATATAGCTCCTCAAGAGCAGTTTCCTGAGAAAATAAGGAACTGGTCCCAGAAACTGGCCAAGGCCGAATCTGTGGCTTGGATAGATAAACTTGAGGGAGTGTCCCCATGGAACTAATTATAATACCTCTTGGAATTAATTACAATACCTCGTGGAATTAATTTTAATGCAAAGCAGGAGTAGGTCATGAATATGTATAAGCCTACCTGGAATTCCCATACATATGTAACACTTAACTGTTTAACTGTGAAACACGTTACCACATCAAGTGTGCGCCGTTGGTGGAGTGGAGACTCCCCGGCCACCCAGCGCTGTTTGGCCTGCTTGTTGGTTGCTACAATAAACCTTGATTGGATTATCCCTGGGCTGGCGTACAAATTTACGTCGTAACTTAGAACAGATCATATATCATCACTAGTCACCCAAACAGTTAACCCTGAACTTTTCACCTGTCCTTTAATACAGTCAACTCCAAGCTAAATTTTTTCCGTCATTAAGAGGGGACCAAAGATCATTTAAAATATTATTATACTTTCTACAAATACATCCCCATCTTAGAGCTTTAGCTACTAGAGAAAGTCTTTGGAGTTTGGGGTCAGAGGAGCTGCAGGTATAAACTTTCATACAGCTCTGTTTAGGATGTGTGATTTTTCTCTGGTTGTCTAAAGCAGTCTAAATTTCCATAGATGGTCCCGACACTGGGTAGCTCTAACAAGGATCCTGGAACTCCAGGAAATTCTAAACAGCGTTTTATATTTCAAATATGATGCCAAGCTCCTTTTTGCACTTGTCTCTACGGTTTTGGCAACTGACAGCCCCAAGGGGTGCCTGCACAAGTTTCTCCCGAAGGGCGAGTAAATTAATTCTTTTGTCCATGAGGTGGATGGTTTGGTAATGTTATAATTCACAATGCTATAATTCCTTCTTTCAAATGTTAAAAAAATAATTGCCTTTTAAATCCATCCCATTTAATTTGCTAAAATGATTCTCATTGTTCTGCATCTGTTCTCAAGTTTTGGTTAAATTCAATGTCAATATTCTCCACGGAACTCGATTTTCATCTGACTTTGGAATCGGAAGGCAGGCTGTTACTGAGGTTCAATTTTCTGTCTTTACAAAACTTTGAATCAGTTACAAAACTAGATTTTTTTTTTTAAACCAAATTACAAAAATGGTTAATATCAAGATTAATAGCTCAAACAATAATTGTTTCATTTTGTTTATCTCATGTTTAGAACCCCTCAAAAAAAACCACATAAACCCTATAAACACACAAAAAGATTACTGCCCTCGACAATATTCCTAATAGCAACCCCAATATTATAAACTTTACACAGCTGTTTTCCCAAATAGATAACGTGAAACTTACTTATAGATTTTCAGGTTTAAAGGGCCAGTTTCTTTAGACTTCCAGTTTCTTGTTGGTGCTTTCTTTATTCTTGAATAATGAAGCCAAGGTTCTTCTCCCAGACCTTTACTGCTCTAAGGGTTGTTAAAATGACTCGATACGACCCTTTCCACTTCTCAGTGATTTTATATATATTCAATCTCCTGGTCAGAAGGGAAGCGCTGCTACGTCCAATTCTAAGGGTCCAGCTGTGGAGACATACTAACAAAGTTCCTGAAAAGAATTGCTTAAAGAAATCATAACACCTTTTAAAAACATATCTCCAAAGGCACTCAAGATGCTCAGAACATAGGACTCTTGATATGGTCTTTCATACAACATTTCATAATGACTTCAATTTTCTTTCTCTTCTGGCTATACTCTGATTCTTAATAGAGCCATGGGTAATGCTTTAACCCATGTGAGTGAGGTTTCCTGACAAATTTTACTCGACTGTTGCTTAAGGGTATAGTTCATTCTCTCTCTCCCCCCCCACCCCCCCCACTTGCTTGTGGTCTATGTGGGGTGTGATAGTCTCAATCTATAGATAATACTTTGCTCAACTTGTCTCCTAATCTTTGCTATAAAATGAGGGCCATTGTCAGATGACATTCTTACAGACACCCCACATTTTGGTATTATCTCTTTGAGCAAGACTTTGACTACTTCCCTTGCTTTGTTGGTGCGACAAGGGAAAGCCTCGGGCCACCCAGTAAAGATATCAACTAAAACTAGGATAGATCCTTCTTTTCAAGGCAATTCTATAAAATCAATTTGCTAATATTCTCCTAAAAAAATTTCCTTCTTTAATAATCCCAAAGATGATCGTATTACTGATTCGGGGATAATTTTATATATAAATTTCACATCCGTTTCTAATTGTTTAAGCAATCTTTGTCATATTTCGCTTTCTGTTCCCCGATATACTTCGTGATATTCAGCTCGGGCAATTTCTCTTATTATTGTGGGTGGGACTATTATTTGACCTGTCGGTGTTACAGCCTATCCTGTTTCATTTTGTTAGCCTGCCATCTAATAATTAATTCTTCATCTTTTTCATTATACATTGGAGTTTCTTTAGGCAATTTTATACTTTTCTCTGGAACTAGTACTAGGATGCCTTTTTCCACAGCCTCTTTAGCAGCTTTATCAGCCAGTCGGTTACCTGCGTTCGGACCGGTCTTACCTAACTGATGTGCTTTACAGTGCATTATCGTGACTGCTGTTGGTTTTTGAATGGTTTCTAACAATTCCAGTATTTGTTCTGCGCGCTGAATGGTGGTTCCTTGTGCAGGTAGCAGTCCTCTTTCTCTCCGCATCGCTCCATGTGCGCGTACTACTCCAAAAGCATACTTTGAGTCTGTCCAAGTGTTGACTCGCTTTCCTTGACTTAGTTCCAGAGCTCGAATAAGAGCTATCAATTCAGCCTTTTGGGCAGATATCGTCGAAGGCAAAGTTGGCAATGCAATTACCTCCTCAGTAGTTATTGTCTATCTTGATAAACGTTTTCCTTCACAGGTGGAACCGCTTCCGTCGGCATGTAGTTCCCAATCTGTTTCTTCTAGCGGCACATCTCAGAGATCCAGTCGGCTGGAGTAAACTCTTTTGATTGTCTGCAAGCAGTCACGTTCCAGTTCTCCTTTACCTTGATCAGTTGTTGAAAACGCAACAGGGTTAACGGTGGTAGTAGTTTCTAGGTAAACATCATCTTGTTCCAGCAACACCACTTGGTATTTCAGCATCCTGCTAGGGGATACCCAATGCCCCCCTTTCTGTTTTAGCACAACAGTTATCATATGGGAAACGTACGGTAATCCTTTGTCCTCAGGTTAAACTTATGAGCTTCCTGGATCAGTAGCACAGTTGCAGCGACGGCTCTCAGATGACCAGAGCATCCCAGACTCACATTATCTAAGCGCTTCGAGAAGTAGGCCACAGCTCGCCCACTTGGCCCTAAATATTGGGCCAGGATACCCAGAGCTGTACCTCTTCTTTCACGAGCAAAAAGTTCAAGTGTCTTTGTGAGATCTGGCAGGCCTAGGGCTGGCACCCCTATTACAGCCTGTTTCAATTCTTGGAAAGTAGCTTTCTAGGCATCGGTCCAATCCGTTGTTTGAGGTTTTGAGCTGCTCCTATAAAGGTCAGGCCAGCAAGCCACAGTTTATCATCTACAGGTGACACTACTCAAGCATTCCCGGAAACGCTCCTCATTAATTTTTTTAGTCTTAGGTTCAGGGAGACAACAAATTGCCTCTTTTCTCTCAGTTCCCAATTGTCTCTGCCCTTTTAGGATTTTAAAACTCATTTACATAAGTTTCTTCTTTCTGGGTTATTTGGTTTTTTTCTTTTGACGCTCGATATCCACCGATTCCCCAAAAGTTCAAAAAGTTAATAGTTAACTTTGTGCATTGTTCTTCCGTCTCGGCTACAATTAACAGATCATCCATATATTTCAGCAAGATTTCTTGATTATTTTCTTTCTTCCAAATCTCCAATTCTCGTGCCAATTGATTTCCAAAAATGGTAAGACTATTCTTAAAGCCTTGAGGCAAGACTGTCGACGTATATTGTGTTTTTCTCCCAGTCTCAGGATTTTCCCATTCCAAAGCAAAAACCTCTTGACTACCGGGATCCAAGGGAATACGGAAAAAGGCATCTTTTCGGTCTAACACTGTGAACCATTCTTGTTTCTCCGCTAGGGTTGCTAAGAAAGTATAAGGATTTGCTACTACCGGATGAATATCTTGTACTATTTGATTTATTGCTCTGAGGAGGTCTTGAACTAATCTATCATCTTTTTCATTAGCCTTTTAACAGGCAAGATCGGGGTGTTATATCTGGATTCACATTCTGTTAACAATTTGTATCTTAAAAATGTTTGTATTACCATTACTAACCCTTTCTGACTTTCCGGTTTTAGGGGGTATTGTTTAATTCTTACCGGATTCCATCCTGGCTTTAAATCAACTCTCACGGGTTCTGCTTTTCGGATTTACCGGGAACTTCCCAGTCCAGACGATTGGAATTACAGCATTAGACTTTGACTGGTATAATCTTCTGCTGTCGGTAACCATCCTGTTAACAACAAAGCCACTGCTTCGATACGTTTAGTTTCTGGAATTAAAATTTTAATCTCTCCATTTTTAAATTTAATTTCTGCCTCTAAGTTCTCAAATAGATCTCTCCTTAACAGGAGTTTAGGAGAATTTGGCAAACACAAAAACTGCTGAGTGACCCGTTGCTTTCCTAATTTCATTGTGAAAGACTTAAAGAAGGGTCTAGTTTCTCGTTCACCTGTTGCACCGACACCACCAATTTCTTCAAAACTTAACTCTCCCTCTAAGGTATTTAAAACTGAAAAGGTGACTCTAGTGTCAATGCAAATTCAATTTTCTGTTCTCCCAGTTTAGCTGTAACCAGAGGTTCTGCTGGGAGACTCCCTTCCGGTCCCCGTCAGATACGTTCACTTAAAAAGAACAAACCTACATATGGCACCTTATTCCAGTTACTCTCTCTCCTACAAAACGACAGTAATCGCAATATAGTATTGTAACTCAAAGTTCTGTTTGTTTACCATTTTTCCTGCAACTCACCCCAACGTGCCAATAAACATCCCGACGCTGATGTTTTTGGTATCTTTTCATCAGCAGTTCCATTTCCTGCACTCTTATTCTTAAACAATTTTGCTAATACCATCATACTTCTATACATTCAAATACCAACTACCAAACAAATGCAAATGACAATTGTCCCAAATAATACACAAAGTCCAACCCAGCAATAGCTTTCGCTTATGACTTACGGGCAGACGCCTAGGCTTCCACTGCAGACGGGTACCCTCCAAGCCCCAACCCTGCGAAGCTTTCGCCACGCCTCACGGGCAGGCTTTCCAAACAAATTCCTAAGCAGCAGCGCCTCACCTTTTTTCCAGGGAACGCTGCGAGGAGCTTTGCGAGTCAAGGGTGATGGTTCTCCCCGAGAATACCTTGGTGCCGGCCAGAGTTCGATCGACACTTGATCTCGTCCAGTCTCACTCGCAAGGTCCCATCTGGGTCGCCAAAACAGTTACCAAAATCCAGAATAAAACTCCTTTAACACCAACGTGAAGTTAAGAAGCAGGCACTTTGTTTATCGCAGTGCTGGGGACACGGGGGATCGCTCCTCCAAAGGCGTGTCCCACTCAGTATCAAAATCCATCAGTTTTTACAGACTTTTCCTGTCAGGTCATTGTTACCTAAGCTCCTTCTGTAAAAATGCATACTATGCTCGTTCTTAAATTTAACCTTTATAATGATCAGTCCTTTGATTATATAACCTTATCAATATTCTTATTTAAAAACAATCATTGGTCAGTTACGCTTAGCTCTGCTGACTAGAATCTTCGATACTCAACTGAAATCAAGATGGGAACGGTAAGGGGGTTTCCAAGCAGCAAACTGGTGTCCACGACGGTTTCCTTAGTTTCCTGAAACAGAACGTAGAAAAACCAGTAACCTCCTGGTGAGGTTTCTAGGGTTAGCTCTTTCAAACTTTAACAATATTAAGGTTCCTAGAGTCACACGTAACACCGTTCCTAAAGTTTCTATGGCTACGTTTCGAACTTAACAATCCTATACATTATGCTTCACAATTTTACTTCTTAATCAAAGCTAACTCTTCTATGTGATTAAATTTTGATTTCTTTACCAGAATATTTGCAACAGCCGGAGCCCAGCAGGAATAGGGGGGCACGGCCGAACCCCCCCAGCGCCTCACCTCCTCCTCCCCTGAGCTCCCTCACGGCCCCTCGCCCCATGCAAAGGGAGCGCCAGAGGGCTTTATGCCAGAGGGGCAGCTCTGTTCAGCAGGGAACGCCGTGTCCCAGAGCACCAGATGCCAGCGGCCCACCTGCAAGCAAGCGATACCCTGGCGACCCTGGGGCTCAGTTGGGGTGGGCACACTTTTCCTCAGCTCTGTGCTGTCAGAACTCTGCTCTCCTAATCCTGCGCGCACGCAAGGCTTCTTGTGCGGGGCTTGACTCTTATCAAAGAGATGCTGCACGGCGTTCCTTACCGCCCCGCCCCCCGACGTGCAAAGCAATTAGATGCGAAGCAGGGAAAGCAAAGAGGCCTGTCGGGATATTAGTAGTCCTCAGCAGATGACCGTAGAGCCCTCGAGGTTCCATCTTTGCTCCCTACACGAGGGTGGCTCCGCACTCCTTGCCGCTCCTGCCAGCAAGCGACACAATTGCCCTTTGCTGCCTGCAACAGGCAGTACCTGCACGGCCCCAGTACTGCTGCTTACAGAGCGAGAGGCGCTCGCTATAAAGCAGCAATGAAGAACAAGGACGGCCCGTCAAGATGGCAGGACGAACATAGAGAGCCTCCAGCATTAGCCAGGCAGGGCTTGCAACTCACCTCGTGTCGTGGTTTAACGCCAGCCAGCAACAAAGCCCCACGCGACCGCTCACTCGCTCCCCCGCCCCCAGTGGGACGGGGAGACAATCGGAAGGGCGAAAGTGAGAAAACTCGTGGCTTGAAACGAAAACAGTCTAATCATTAAAAAGAAACAACAACAACTTGCAAGGAAAAGAAGAAGAAAAAATGACAGAGAATGGGGTGCAGGCAGCATGCCAGGGGTCTGGAGCCTGACGGATGATGGGGGGGGTGGTGGTGGTGGTGTGGAATATGGAGGAGGGAAAGGAAGAAGGGGGAAACGGGGGGGACGGGACAGGAGACAGAAGAGCAGGGGATGCAGGGGGAAACAACTCGCATGGGTTAAAAACTCGCATGGGTGAAGGGGGCGGGCTGGAGCAGCAGGGGGCATATGGGGGAGAAACACATGCGGGGGGGGGGGGAGGGTAGGTGAGGGTACAAAGGTGCATGGGGGGACACGGGTGGGGATGACCTACCCCAGGGAGTCCACCCAGGATGATCCACAGCAGGTAACTCGCCTGGGATAACCCGCAACAGAGCATCCACAGCAGATAATCCACACTGGGAGGACCCCCAGCAACGCCCCTCAAACTGCCTGTGCTTCACCCCCAATCTTCCCCAAACTGGGGAGTTTTCTGCTTTTTCAAAATACTCAGTTTGGGGTGTGTTTCAGTGCTTTTCCACAACATAAAAAGGGGTGATCTTTTGGTTGCGGTTTTGTGCATGAAAATGGGGTGGGTTTTTTGCTTTCCAGCTGCACAAATCCAGGCGGATTTGGCTTTCCCAGGAGTCCCAAATTTGTTTGGTTTTTTCCGTTGCAGGCCCAGAATCAGGGGGTTTGGGGTTGTCCTGGTTTCGGCTGGAATAAAGTTCATTTTCTTCTGACTAGCTGGTACAGGGCCATTTTGGATTTAGAATGAGAACAATGTTGACAACACCCCGATGCTGTAGCTGTTGCTAAGCAGCGTTTAGACTAAGTCAGGGACCTTCCAGCTTCTCATACCGCCCTGCCAGCAGAGGCTGGGGGTGCACAAGAAGAGTCGCTGAGCTAAAGGAGGATTCCAGGTAAACAGGTCAGCTTGAAATACACCACCTCCTTTACAACTTAAGAGCGATTTGAGCACTTAAAATCAGCACTTAGGCTAATTGATACCATTTTGAACACCTTCTTAGCATACAAGTAAACACTCTCGCCGGTGTTGGAAAACGTCTCCTCCCTTCCTTACAGCACTGCTGCAGGGAGATAACCCTGGGAGGCTGCGGGACGAGGTCGTACACAATCAGAATCTACGCTTACGGATCCACCGCAACAGCTGCAGCCCTTGCGCTGCTGCTCCTGCTGCTGCTTTGCATCTTGCTTGTTTGGTGAATAAAGCTGAAAGCGAAGTGGAAAACTTCAAAGAGCAAAATGAAAAATAAAGAATAAATCTCAATCATTCACTTTACACTAAAAAGGTGTGCCCATGTTTATATACATCCAATAAAAATACTTATACTATAAAAGTATTTGATTTTCCTTTTCCATTACCTTAACTTGCACAGCTCTGAATTCATACCATTAAATTATCTCTCTCCAAAGTACACGGTTTTAATGGGACTAGGGGTTTTTGTGCGTGTTGCATAACGCGGAGGGACACCTGGCCAGCTGAGCTGCCCAAGAGAGGTGCTACTGAACTGCCAGGGAAACGCACCATTGAAAGCCAGACAGAAGGAAAGTACTTCAGAGCACTCCGTCAAAACATCAGGAAAAAAACCCATAACATTCAGTTGCCTCTCTTTTTAAATGTTTAGACAAATACCTAACTGCTTACATACACCTAACAAATCATATACTACAGCTATTTGGCAGTTACAGTTTAAACAATGCAAGTCAATTTGTAAAATCCCCACTGCTGCAATACCTCAGACTACCAAAAAGGACTGGTGGGTTTCCTAATGCTTTTGGCAGTACTGAAGCATGCAGAGCAACACATTTTCATGTTATCTCGACTGTTACAACTGAGAAACCAAAGACCAGCGATGCCATCAACTTTAGGAAGATGGGCTGTGCTTGGGTCTTTGGAAGGAAATTGACCTTTTTTTTTTTTTCCCCTCTTTTTTTAAAGAGAGTGAAAAGTCTCGTTACTGATGACTTCTACTGTCAAGTCAATCACCTCTGAAGATCCACTCTGATGGGAAGTTCCTAAAACAAAATTTCTTTGAGAGAGAAAGACTTCCATTTTGGAAAATCTCTTTCCAACTGAAGTCAAAATTACACACTGTAGGTTAAAGGAAAAAATACATTACTGAAGCAGTAACTCATCAAAACCACCTCAGGACTCACTGTCACTAGTTACAAGGCTACTAATGCTTCCTGGGAAAGCCTGGCAAACACACAGATGCGACGCCCATTTGTCCTGTTTTGCCCGCGTCTCTTCTTTGACCTTGACTGCTTTTAGTACAGATGCTAATTATCTCCGTAACGTTTTTGAGTACTACTATAAGATATTTAAAAAAAAAAAGAAATCATTGACTGTAAAAGCATAAAGGTTTTATCATGAAAACAAAGTCTGTTTCTTCTGAACAGCTGAACTCTTACGAACAGTTTCTTCCCTCTTTTAGTACAAAATTAGTTTCACAGTATCATTTACTAGCAAGCACACAGCAACAGAAGATTATGCTTTCAGGAAGAGAAAATAAACTGAGGGAAGTAAACTTTGTATAGGTGTAACATGCTCCAGAACAGAACTTATTTTTAGTATTTCTGTTAAAATATTTCATGTAAAAAAAAGTAGAAGGAGAGCTGGCACACTCTCAACGTTAAAGTCCGTACCGCAAGTACCTTTGGAAAAACGCAGACACACATCGTAGGCGTACCTTGTACTTGCAGGCCACTACGGAATCTTTCCATCTGTCTCGTACCGTCACGGCAGAAGAAAGGGCAACCACGGCAAAACGGTGCCAGCTGACATCCAGCTGAGAGAAGAAAAAAAACCATTAGCACAAAGCTGGGTAGGAATCCAAAGCTGCCTTTTTTTTTTTTTTGTGAAGGTTTGTGAAGACAGTACAACTGAGCGGAGGAAAAACTATTTTTGCGTCATCTTCGGTACAGTTGTTGACACAGGCCACTAGAGATTCTGCATTTTTCAGACAACCGTGCCTTTTTTTTTTTCCCCCTTTCTGTTTTGACTCACTGGCAACTTTACTTTCACTAGAACTCACTTTCCTAGATACACGCAGGTGACACACAGAGACATACCTACATTTTCTCAAGCCTTAGTATAGCCGAGGCTCCATCACCATATACGTCCCAAGTTGAGTATTTTTGCTAAAGAGCACAGCAACACATCTGTCCTTGTGAACTGCCTCGTTGCAAAAAAGGAATCATTATTTCCAGGCCGTTGCTCCAACCGGGCAAGATCTTTTAAAACCACAGTTGTGCCACCAAACCCGCTCAGGGTCCCTCCTAGCTTTTGACCGCCCTGAGATTTAACAGCCACATGCTCTATTCCATCTTCCAACAGCAAAAATACGCTAACGCCCTCGGACCCAGAGCGCAACCCTACGGATGCCCACGCACACAGCCTGCCGTTTTGATGAGGAGCCACCAAGCACCCCTGCGAGCGCAGCTGCACACGCCAGATCGGTTTCCCCTGCGCCGCGAGTTACCGGCTTCGGTGAACGTAGTTTCTGATGCTTTAAAGCGAAAACCGTATCTTGATGCTTCGCCACAGTAGAAACGACCCATCGCCAGAATGCTACAAAAACGCAGTAACACCAATTGCAAACCCACAGCAGCAACAGCTCCAGAAATATTTAGACCAAGAACAAGGGAGAAAAATAAAACAGCTTCATCTCACGCACAGGGGAGCAGCAGGCAGAGAAAAGGGTCGGCATTCTGAGCCCTTGCAGAAAACGGGCATTCTCCTTCCATTCCTCAGCCCGTCCGTGAAGGTCTAAATACTGCAACACTACTACGGCAACATCGAGAGTAGGGAACAGCAGCCCTGCTGCTGGACTTGCCGTTAACCCATGCTATTTATGTAGAAGGACGCGTACGCAGACGGACACCCTAACCTAACCCTAACCGCTAACCCTAACCCCTAATGCTAACCCCCAACGGCCCTAATGCTGTGACTAGCCATAACCCTAAGCCCCTAAGCCTAATAGTATGGCTAACCCTAACCCGCTAACCCTAACCCCCTAACCCTAACACAACACAGTAACCCCTAACCCCCTAACCAGACACCCTAACACAACACCCTAAACCTATCAGTCTTTTCCACATTCCTCACTGCCATTATGTCCATTGCTGCACGTCCAGAAGTTTTCCTCCCCGAGGTTATGTTACCTTCACAATCCCTGTTCTCAAGTAGAAAACGAGTTAGCTCTGCTCCTCTTCACAGACTGTCCACTTCCACACCTAGGCACAAAAACAGAAATTGAAAAATATCATTACATCACAAACTACAAAGAGCACCCAAATATTTTACAAACACACCAAGGAAAAATACAGTTACACTCACACACTTCACAACCCTGGCCTACTCCATGCTGGCCATCTAGTCCAACTCCCCCCACCCTTCGCCCGCAAAATCTTCCACTATCTTCCAAAGACCATCTGCTGACCAACATAATTCCCTGCGCTAATTGGCAATGACCATGTTCCAGGGGAGCGCCGTTCCCGGGAGCCTAGAAAAAAATCCCCCTACCTGCCAAAACCCCGGCCCGAGCCTGACCCCCATCCGAACATTGGCAATGAACATCACCTCACAGAGCAGCCGGGACTGGGGGAAAAAACAAACAAACAAACCAACCAACCTGACTGGGGGGGGGGGGGGGGGGGGGGGGGGGAATCCCCCAGCTAGGTTTTTTTTTTTTCTAATTGTATTTTTTTTTCAATTCTAATTCCCTAGAAAACATCTTACCTGTACAACCTAAAAGGAAAAAAACATTAAAAAGTCAAAACACATAACCCTACAAGGTTACACACATTCACAACACACTACGCATTGACATCGCATGCACACCGGCCCTCGCTCTCAACTCATCCATCCAACAGCCTGCCACCCTCAAGGGGCCATTGCCCTGTGTCTGCAGCACCAGGGGTCTCAAAAATCACTCTGCCTGCCAAAACCCTGGCCTGAGCCTGACCCCCGTCTGAATACTGGCCATGAACATCGCCTCACAGAGCGGCCAGGACTGAGGGGGGGGGGGGGGGGGAAGAAAAAACCCCTGGCTGGGGATTTTTTTATTCTAATTGTATTTTATTTTTTCCTAATTGCCTAACAAACATCTCTACATCCACCCTGCAAGAGACCACTGAAAAGCTAAACCACGTAACCCCACAAAGTGACACACATTCACAACACACCACTCATTCAGATCACACGCACACTAGCCCTCACTCTCAACTAACCCATCCTACAGCCAAAAGGTGTCAAGTGGCCATCGCCCCTTACTCGCAGCACCCGGGGCCTCAGAAATCACCCTGCCTGCATGTAGTGTTCGCTACATATCAAGGTGCCACGCTTAGATCACTGGTCGGCCCGGACCAGGGAAAGAGACAGGTAACACACACAGTGTGAGTGCCAACTTCCGCCTTTTATTGCACAGTTAATTCCTTTTATACTAACAAGGGGAGGTGGGGTTACAGGTACATCACAAGGCTGCGACTAACCCTCTAACTTTCCGTGACATCGCGAGATCTTCCGAACACCGAACCCTACACCTGCAAAACCCCCGGCCCCAGCCCAACCTCCTTCCAAGCTCCCCACAAACTATCCTTCCATTACAGCAACGCTTCAACACACAACATCTGCACCATACACAGATTTTCAACCAGATACTTAGCTTTCATAGTGCACATGTCACAGTCCAACCTCCGTAGCAGCCACATCGCCTAAATGCGAGGTTCCTTCAAACGCCTCGTGGCCTGTGATCACCTGCAAAACCAACACACAAAACTCTTGAATATGCACTTCACCCTCGGCATAAAAAGAAATCCTCCACAGCTCCAAACACCTGCTTCCCACCGATTCCAAAAACAAAAACCTCAATGCCTTAACCATTTCTAGAAGCTTACCACAAAGTGTCCACATAAACAATATTAACACCCATGCCCAATTACTGCCTTACTATATTCTACCTCACAATCCACTTGCAATCCACTCCCCTAGTGGCATGCAATGACTCAAAAATCTTTTAACCCTCGATGCTAGCAATCGAGACATATCAACATTTCACCCATAGACTCTAATTGCTGTTCCACCTACCCCTGACTCTACAGCCCCGGGCAGAGCAGCTCCAAGCCAAACACACCAGTGCACAAACACACACAACACAGAAAACTACCAACAAGGTGATTCAAAAAGAGAGAGAAAACTCTCAGCAAGAAGAATGACCCCCGGGCGGGAGGTGCCATCTGGCAAATTGACCTACAGCGCCCAAAACCACGAAGCAAGGAGGCTCTACGACAGCCCCAAAGAAGAAGAAGCAAAAGTAACAGCCCGTTACAAGATGGTACTGTCAAAACCAAGATAATGGATGCGTAAGAAGCCTGTCATCAAGACCTAGGAACATCAAGGTGCAGGGAAGAACTCCCAGTCCAAGACAAGATAAGACGCAGCTAGAGAGCAGAGCTGCCAAAGCAGCCCGGAAGAGCGCCACAAAAGAGGATGGGCGGGAACCTTCCAACACCAATCCACGCTTTAGAGCTCCGAGCTCAAGAAAAGAAGCACCCGACTGGCACAGTGCCGATGAGTAAGGGCATTCAGGACCCTAGGGATGGTGCCTGAAGCTCAAGCCACGCTCCCTGAGCGCAAAAACTGATAATGGCTTTGAGATCCGAGGAAGCTCTAAACACAGAAGACAGACTACACAAACTACACACCACCACAGACACAGGCTGGAACTGCCCTGCCTGGCACACGCTGGTCTTGGGCTGAAAAGCAACCCACTCCCTTCACCTGCCCAAACAGGACTGCTCCTGGACAGCCCTGCCCTCGTACTCTCACTTTAAAACCCCTCCCGGCAATTCCCAGCTTCGTCCCTTCCTCCCAGCCGCTCCCCAGCACGGGTCCCTCAACTTAGCTTTCAGAGGCCCAACAATACGAATCCATCCTCCGCAAAAATCACATGGGCCAACTGGGACGATCCGGCAGTCGCCGGGTTCCTCTTCATCATCTGCAGTGAAGTCCAGAGAAAAAAAAAAAGGGGGCAACAAAATCAGAAGAGGCAGCAAGTAACCCATCAGCCAACACCAACTACTTTCCTACTTTCCCAACCCCCCACTTAATCACACACACCACAGCGTTATGCTTACCTGCTCATTCCAGAGTCAGACCCTGCGGCCATCATCACTCATGGTACCCGAGACAGCAAGACACACAAAATTATCATAGCAGTCGTGAGACTCACCAGGCCCATTCTCCTCCTCCATAATCCACAGCTCACCTCAAACGTTCATCCAAATCCAAAGGTGGCCCGCACAGCGCCTGCAACACAAAAGATAAACGCTTAACCAAGCAACCGCGTAATATTTGATATTCAATACCGACTCGGCCCACAACCACCTCACCTTCTCAAACTCCTCATTGGCCTGCAGCACGGTTCCTCTGAGGCTGCGTGCGCCACCTGCAAAAACCAAAGCAGAAGACGCGCGCTGAGAGGCCGCCCGAAACCCTCGGCCTGCCCGGACCGATTCCCAACTCCCTCTCCTTTACCTTGGCCGCTCAACTACCCTGCTCCGTCATCGAGAGCTTGCCACGTCAAAGCACGCGTACTACCTGCAAAAAACAAACAAGGGACGCTTCCAACTTTGCCAACAATGCGACACCTCCAAAGGAACGGTTCCTTTAACCCAGTAGTCACGGCTCACCTTGCCCGAGACACCTCCGGTGCCGACGGCCCGCTTCGCTCCTTGCTTCGCACCTTCCAAATAAAAGAAAAAACAGAACCCCATCAGCTAGTCATAGAGCCACCGGCCGCATCTTCCCTCCGACTCCACTCACTGACCCACCTCCTTACGGCGCCCCGCTCCCCTCCTCCGTCACTCTGGGGCACGTATCTTGTCTCTCCGCATCTGAATAAAACCCCATATTGAACAAGTCAGCCTGGATGCGGAGCAAGAGCCTAACAACTCCAGAGATCTTGATTCCATCTAGGAATACCAGTACTCCAGCTACAACCAGCCATTTTTTAAAAAAACAAAAACCAAAACCAACAAAAAAACCAGGGCCAAACTTTAAGCCCATCACATGCGAGCCTCAACACCTTAGAGGCTCAAATTCACTTCACCATCCCTCAACAGCCTCTGCCACAGGCCTACAATCATTGCCGTAAAGAAATCTCAACGTTGCCGTCCACACAGCCCACCAATGCCTACTCGATCCCAGATGACTGTACGACCCTTGCCTAAACAATTAAGGCAAATCAACATTTCACCCATAGACTCTTACTGCTGTTCCACCTACCCCAACTCTACAGCCCCGGGCAGAGCGGCTCCAAGCCAAACACACCTGTGCACACACCAACACAAGACAGAACAGTACAGACGAGGTGATTCAGAGAGAAGACTCTCGGCAAGAAGAACGACTCCCGGGCGGGAGGTGCCGTCCGGCAAGATGACCTACGGGGTCCAAAACGCCGAGGCGAGGAGGCTGTACGGCAGACCCCCGAGGAGTCCAACGTAACGGCCTGTTACAAGATGGTGCCGTCAAAACCGAGATGATGGATGCGCCAGAAGCCTGCCATCAAGACCTAGGAACGTCAAGATGTGGGGAAGAACTCCCAGTCCGAGAAAACGGACGGCTAGAGAGCAGAGCTGCCAAAGCAGCCCGAAAGAATGCCGCAAAAAGAACCGACTGGAATCTGCCGAGACCGATCCGTGCTTTAGAGCTCCGAACGCAAGAAAAGAAGCGCCCGATTGGCACCGGGCCGATGAGTAAGAGCATTCGAGATCCTAGGGATGGCGCCTAAACCGCATGCCCTGCTCCCCTGGCACAAAGCGCAATGAGGACATTGAGATCTGAGGAAGCTCTAAGCCACGGAGGGCAGACTACACAAACTGCGCACCACCACAGACACGGGCCGGAACCGCCCTGCCCGGCACACGCTGGTCTCTTGCTGAAAAGCAACCCACTCCCTTCGCCTGCGCAAAGGCGACTGCTTTGGGACAGTCCTCTCTCCTGCGCTAACTTTAAAACCCCTCCCTGCAATTCCCAGCTTTGTCCCTTCCTCCCAGGCGCTCCCCAGCCCGGGTCCCTCAACTGAGCTTTCAGAGGGCTGAGGGTCCGAATCCATCCTCCACAAAACCACACGGGCTAACCAGGATGTTCCTCAAGGGGACACATTGATCTTCAACATCTGCAATGAAGCAAACAAAGAAAAAAAAACCAAACCACAAATCAGAAAGGGGAGTAAGCATCCCGCTGGCCAACGCCAACTACTCCCCCAACTCCCCATCCTCACAAGTCCCACCGTATTCACTTCCCCGCTCATTTCAGAGTCAGACCCTGCAGCCGTCGTCACTTGTGGTACCTAAGGTACCAAGAGACACCAAGTTAGCGCGGCGCTCGCAAGAAGTCAGAAGCCCCACCCTCCTCCTCACTAATCCACAGCTCACCTCAAACGCTCATCCAATTCAAAGATAGCCCACACAACGCCTCCAGAACGGAAGGTAAATGCTTAACCGAGCAGCCCCATAACACTTAGCTATTCAACACCGACCCAGCCGACAACTGCCTCACCTTCTCGGACCCCTCACCGGCATGCAGCTTTGTAGGAGACCTTATAGCAGACTTCACGGTACGTAAAGGGCGCCTATAAGAAACCTGCAGAGGGACTTTTTACAAGGGTGTACAGCAATAGGACAAGGCGGTAACGACTTCAGTCCTAAAGAGGGTACATTTAGTTTAGGCGTTAGGAAGACGTTTCTCACTAGGGGTGGTGAGGCACTGGAACGCGTTGCCCAGAGAACCTGCGGATGCTCCCTCCCTGGAAGCATTCAAGGCCAGGTCAGATGGGGCTTTGAGCAACCTGGTCTCACGGAAGGTGTCCCTACCCATTGCGGGGCGGGGGGGGGGGGGGGGGGTGGAGTTAGAGGATCTGTATGGTCCCTTCCAACCCAAACCATTCTACGATTCTATGACATCCAAATCCAACTGCAAAACTCCTCTGAGAAGGGCTGGTGAACCCTCCTCCCTTTCCCCAGCAGTCCCAAAACTTTAGAAACCCCTTTTCTTCTACTCAACTGTCAGGAAAGGAACCCCACTGCTTCCTGACACCTCCTGCCCTCGATTCGCACCCCCGAACCCCCTTCAGTGGCTACTCCTCAGGAGCCGCTCTTCTGAGCCACATCCCAAATTCTGGGGGCACCTCCTAACCTACAGCTTCCCAGAGACTCTGAGCTCTGCTACATGCCCACAAAATAAAGTCAAGTCCCAAAGCTTGTAATCTACAAAGGGCCTGCCATAAACTGCAAAGATTCTAGGGACAACGTGGCATTCTGTGGGCAATGAGGAAAGGCATCCCAAACCCTGAAGGGCACTGTGCCTCACAGCCCTTCTGCTTGCTTCAGAAATACTAAAACTCCATATACAGATGCATACAAGACACTCACCTTAACCCCTGCTAAACAATGTCACCATCGGTCCCGTTAAGAGAGATATCAGCAACTTACACAGCATACAGCAGAACTGGTGAAAAAAAGAACACGTTCCTTTTTCAATAAAGCTGGGAATTCCAGGAAAACACAATGCATGAAGAATTAAAAAAAAAAAAAAAAACCAACAAACTATGCATACTATTAAACCATCTTTCTACCCCGAACACTCAAAACAAAATTACTGACCTGAAAAAAAGAAAGGAAAGGGAAACAAAAAAAAGCTGCATACAAGTGTTACTTGCTACCACACATGCTGCTGAACCTTGACTGGTCCTGAAGCTCTTACCTCAGGCAGACTCCTCTTCCCAAAGGGCTGAGCCAGCTCCAAAGCTGCAAAGGACTCAAGGAAGAGCTGAGCACCAACACCAGAGAAACCCAGGAGCACAATGAGCTCCCTCAGCAGAGGCTGTGGCTCAAATACCCTGAGCCTCCGCCCACCACCCTTAGTGCAATCACCTGGGAAAGGGGAAGGGCAAACCACCAGAAGTTATAAAGTCAGCTGGAGGAGCAGTAGCACTGTTCTCACCTGCCTTAAATTTACAGCAAATGAGACCCTGAACAGAGAAAGCAACAGTTACTGGCAACAACGATACCTGCTCCTGTGCTACAGCTACAACTATTGCATTGGCAACGTAACTAGGTAAGGAGTTCAACTTAATTTTTCTGAGGCGTAGACAGAAAAAGATACGTGTGTCTCTAAACAAGGTAGGAAATTAGGTCGTTAAATGCAATAACAATGTAGTTATTAAAATCACAACAGTCTCCGGCAAGACCAGCAGACGCAATGGTAAGTTGGCAGCCAAGCACTAGATTGAGGTGGACTGGGAGGTTCCCGAGGCCCAGGAGCCCCGGGGAAGAGCAGAGGGACAGTGCAGAGCCAGCAGCTCTCGTGAGAGAGGCTGATGCGGCGTGGGCATTGCCAGGGGCAACCGTGGGAGATTTAAATGGCCCTGAGGAGCACGGCAAACAGGACGTGGTGCGTCAGAAAGGTGTGCCGCGGTGTGGCAGTTTGTGCAGGTAGGGTGCAGCCCCACCCCCCTTCCCAGCTCGAGAAGGCTTACTGAAGCAGTGGGCATCGGCCTCAGAAGGAGACCCCGATATGGCTGCCACTCGGGTGAAAGCTGTTGCTAGGAAAAACGTGGCGACGCGGACAGAGCTCCCACGTAAACGTGCAGCTGTCCAGGTCTCTGGCTGCAGGGAGTGCCTGAGTCTATCACTGATGCCGGAGGGCAGCGGGGACACCTCTTGTGTGAGATGTGACCAGGTAGATGATCTGCTCAGCCTGGTGGCAGAGCTGAAGGAGGAAGTGGAAAGGTTGAGGAGTATCAAGGAGTGTGAGAGGGAGATAGATTGGTGGACCCACACCCTACCATCCCTGAGACAGAGGCAGCAGATGGAGGCTCTGCGAGAAGCGGAGGTTCCCCTGCCCCCTTGCCACCAGGCAGGAGGGGACCTAAGAGATGGAGGGGAATGGATACAGGTCCCTGATCAGGGAGGCAGGCGAGTCCCCTCCCGGTCTCCCTCACCTTCCCAGTTGCCCCTACGCAACAGGAATGGGGATATGGAACTCGAGGACCGGGTCAATGTAGATCACGGTGTAGGTGAAGCCCTATCCAGGGAGGCGCCTAGGCTCAGTCAGGCAGCCCCACGCATTCTCACAGCCTCTGAAAAAAGAAAAAGGAGGATAATTGTGGTAGGTGACTCCCTTCTGAGGGGGGCAGAGGGCCCAATATGCAGTCCTGACCCATCCCACAGGGAAGTCTGCTGCCTCCCTGGGGCACGGTTGAAAGACATTACCAGGGAACTCCCGGGTCTGGTTCGGACCTCTGATTATTACCCATTGCTGGTTGTGCAGGTTGGCAGCGATGAGATTGCAGGGAGAAATCCAAAGGCAATCAAAAGGGACTTCAGGGCACTGGGGCGATTAGTGGAAAGAGCACAGGTAGTGTTTTCCTCAATCCCTTAGTGGCAGGGAAATATACTGAAAGGAACAGGAAACCACACCTGGTGATTATGTGGCTCAGAGGCTGGTGCCATCGGTGGCGTTTGGGGTTTTTTGGTCATGGGAGGTTTACACGGCACCGGGCTTGCTAGCGACAGATGGTATCCAGCTATCTCAAAGGGGTAAAAGAATCCTCGCTCGTGAGATGGCGGGGCTCATGGAGAGGGCTTTAAACTAGGTTTGAAGGGGGTAAGGGATAAGACTAGGTGCACCAGAGATGAGCCTGGGGGCAGTGTGCCAATGTTAGCGGTGGATTCGATAGGCCAGCTCGAATGCGTCTATGCCAACGCACGCAGCGTGGGCGATAAACAGGAGGAGCTGGAAGCCATCGTGCAGCAGGATAGATATGACTTAGTCGCCATCATGGAAACACGGTGGGATGACTCCCGTGACCGGAGTGCTGCGACGGATGGCTAAAAGCTCTTCAGAAGGGATAGGGAAGGTAGAAGAGGGGGTGGGGTGGCTCTCTATGTTAGGCAGGGTTTGGACTGTACAGAGCTACACGAGTGTGATGACAAGGTGGAGTGCTTATGGGTGAGGATGAGAGGGAAGGCCAATAAGGCAGATATTGTGCTGGGAGTCTGTTATAGACCACCCGAACGGGTTGAAGAGACGGATGAATCGTTCTACAAGCGGCTGGCAGTAGTCTTAGAAGTGTGTGCCCTTGTTCTCGTGGGGGACTTCAACTTTCCAGACGCCTGCGGGAAATATGCCACAGCAGAGAGTAAACAGTCTAGGAGGTTCCTGGAGTGTGTGGAAGATAACTTCCCGACACAGGCGGTAGGTGAGCCGACCAGGGGAGGAGCCTTGCTAGATCTATTGTTTACGAACAGGAAAGGACTGGTGGGAGGTGTGATGGTTGGAGGCCGTCTTGGGCCTAGCGACCATGAAATGATAGAATTCTCAATTCTTGGTGAGGCAAGGAAGGGGGTTAGCAAAACCACCGCTCTGGACTTCCGGAGGGCAAACTTTGGCCTCTTTGAGGCACTGGTTGAGAGAGTCGCTTGGGAGACGGTCCTGAAGGGCAAAGGGGTCCAGGAGGGACGGACGTTCTTTAAGAAGGAAATCTTAACAGCTCAGGACCAGGCTATTCCCCCGTGCCGCAAGTCGAATCGCCGAGGCAAACTAAGGGCCTGGCTGAACGGGGAGCTTTTGCTAGGAGTCAGGAAAAAAAGGAGAGTTTATCATCTCTGGAAGAAAGGGCGAGTGTAGGTAATTAAGGCTTGGCAGTCGGAAGATCTCGCGTTGTACGGAAAGTTAGAGCCCCTCTCCTAATGACCAATAGTGTTTAATTTACAATGTAAGCAGACGGAAGTGGCGTCGTAAACCAAAGGTATATAACACTGTGTCGACCACTAATAAACGCCATTTGCTGTCCACCACATTGGTGTCCGCAAGCTGATGGACGGGGGTCGCCGTTCCTGAACCAGGTCGCCACGCCTGCATGCCAGGCGACAAGTGGTGCCGAAACCCGGGAAGATCGCCTGGACGGGTGAACGGTCAGACGGGCTGCTGGACCAGCTCGACGGGAAGAGGTCGAGGGGGGACGCTCCCAGACCAGGACCAACAAGGAGGATGGAAGCCCTTGTGAAGGTCGTATCCCAATTACATAAACAGTGGGGGATTGAGTGTAGGCCCAAAGATTTTACCCTTGCTATTGCGAGGCTTTTGGAAATTGGAGCCATTGATCAGCCAGTAGATATACTCCACCCTGAGGTGTGGGATAAGTGCACTAAAGCGTTAGCCGAGGAGACAAAGTCCTCGGGTCGCGGAAAAAACCTTAAAGCGTGGGGAAAAGTTGAACAGGCTTTGCAAAAAGCCATACAAGAGCAGGAAACCTGGAGGGCTGCAAGAGACTGCCTGTTGGTCACCCCAAAATTGGGAGTCGGGGCAGCCACACAGACTCAGTGCCCCCCAGGTGACGGCAATTCTGCCGAGTTGGAACACCCACGGGAGGGCGGCGCGTCCCCAAAATCCCCAAGCCCCGTTCCGCTCACGGAGGCAAAAGATCAAGCAAAATCCTTCTGGGGAGGGTTAGCTGAGGAAGCTAGGACCGCCGCGGAGAGATCACAGTCAGAAAATATCCGGGCTAAACCACCGCCCTATGCGCCCCAAGATGGCGCCGAGCCCCTAGGGGAAAGGCGGGGCGAGAATGCCCCCGGCGAGAACAAAGACAAAGCGCTAGAACTAACAAGCGCACACAAAAGAGAAGGGGAGGGGAACGAGAAGGAGACAGGCGATGGGAGTGACCGACACAGAGGGGGGAGTGCGGGTGAGGGGCGGAGAGCCAATCGTAGCGGCCATTTGAAAAAACAGCCGACCACCCCCCCCCGAACAGAAGGCGGGGTGAGCCTAGAGGGAGGGAACGGCCCACCCATAGGGGGCGGGGCCGGAGCCCAACAAAAAGGTACCGGAGCCCGGAAACGACTAGTCAGTCGAGTTCCGACTCCGGGTCAGACACTTCCTGGGACGAGCGGCTCACAACCGATCTAACTTCAGAGGAGGAGGAGGAGGTAAACAAGATTAAAAGTCAACATACCCCTTTTCGCTATAAAGAAAAAACGCGAGAAGGAGAAATTCCCCTTACGGATTGGAAAAAGATACAAATTGCATGCGCCGATTGGGCCTCACCGGCCACGCTAGCGTTCCCAGTCCGAGTACAGGACGGGGGACAAAGGATTTATTCACCAATAAACCCTAAGGATGTGCAAGCGATTGTTAAAGCGATCGCGGAGAAAGGGCTTAATTCTGCCATGGTCTCCACCCTCATAGATGGAATTTTCGGGGGAGATGACATGCTCCCATTCGATATAAAGCAAACTTGTAGACTGATTTTTGATGGGGCGGGGATGATTGTTTTTAAACAAGAATGGGAAGAGAACTGTGCAAGGCAGCTAGCCCAAGCAGCAGGAGCAGACCACCCGCTCCATGGCTCTAACCTACAGCGACTAATGGGTACAGATCCAACAATGATCACCCCCCAGGCACAAGCCCAAGGCTTGCGAGCCCATGAAGTTATGACAACCACTCGTGCAGCTAGAGAAGCTATTCGTACAGTCTCTAGAATCATTGCTAAGCCATCACCATGGTCCACAATAAAGCAAAGTGAAAGTGAGAGTTTTACACAATTTGTAGACCGCCTCCAAGTGGCAGTTGATTCCTCATCCCTGCCTTCAGAGGCAAAAGGCCCAGTTGTCGCAGACTGTTTACGCCAACAATGTAATTCAAAAACCAAAGAAGTCCTGAGGTCGCTACCGGCGGGGTCAAGTATCGCAGACATGATCAAGCATGTTGTGAGTGAAGAACATCTAACCCCGATTCAGGCGGCTGTTCGTACCGCAATAGCCGATGTGATGGCATGTTTTAAATGCGGTCAGGAAGGCCATGTTGTTATGAACTGCCCTCAACTAGGGAACTTGCTAACTGCGTACCCCCCACGCCAAATTCAGCCTAGAGGGCCGTGTTGGGTTTGTGGAAAGAAAGGACATTTTGCTAAGGACTGTAGGTTTAAAAATCAGGGAAACGGAAGGGGGAGAGGGCACCCGGGCCGCGCACAGCCTTCTCCCACTTGGGATGTGAGGCGGCCCAATTATGCAAATCCAAGTTGGGGCGAGGTGCTTCCGAACCCGGTGCCCCCTCGAAGAGCTACCGATTTTGTGGCCCAACCTGTCAACCAACCGAATTTGCCCCCATCTCAGGGACAGCAAAGACCATCCCCTGGGAGCGAGACCCCTGGGTGGCCTTGGCGGTAGCGTGTGATAGCCTGCCAGTGGTGTGGGGAATTTGTTCCCTCTATAATGCCCCAAATGACACCACCATTAGTGTCCCCTTTTTGATCGATACCGGAGCAGACGTCACAGTTATCCCCGAAACGAATTGGCCCCCACGTTGGAAGCTGGAGGACGCCCCCATGGTAGGCGGAGTCGGGGGACTAACCCGAGCTCGGAAGAGCGCCCACTTGGTAGCAATCACACTTCACACCGAAAAGGGACCAGAAGAAACTATCACTCTCTTTCCATATGTCATGTCAGGGGTCCCACCCCTGTTGGGAAGGGACGCTCTATCCCTATTAAAAATCAGGATGACAAATTTACCCTAAGGGCCACTGCCGTACACCCGCCTCCACCAATTAGATTGACGTGGAAATCATCCGATCCAGTGTGGGTTGAGCAGTGGCCCCTGTCAAAGCCTCGAATGGATGCCCTCCTTGAGCTACTTGACCGCGAACTACAGAGAGGTCATATAGAGCCTTCTACTAGCCCGTGGAACACCCCAGTTTTTGTAATACCCAAACGGACTGGCGAAGGGTTTCGTCTCCTCCATGACCTGCGTGAAGTAAACAAAATAATCCAACCAATGGGTCCCGTCCAAACACTATTGCCCATGAACTCTATGATACCGGAAGGGCAACCTTGTGCCGTCCTTGATATTAAAGACTGTTTTTTCTCAATACCCCTGCATGAAGACGACAAAGAGCAGTTTGCTTTTTCAGTAGTGTTTCCAAACAGCCAGCATCCTAACTTACGTTTTCAGTGGAAAGTGTTGCCCCAAGGAATGATCAACTCGCCCACCATCTGCCAGATCACAGTAGATCGAGCATTGGCACCGGTCCGGTGTAGTGACCCGACTGCAACTATCATCCAATACATGGACGACATTTTGATTTCTGCACCGTCAGGAAATCAAGTGGACCAGCTGGTGTCAACAATTTCAGAAACTCTAAAAACGAACGGGTTCGAAATCGCGAACGCAAAAATTAAAAGAGGTCCATGTGTAAGTTTCCTGGGAGTGGAGATCACAGATCTCTACATAACCCCCCCCCAAGTAAAAATCCACCGAAATATTAAGACACTCCATGATATGCAACAGTTAGTAGGGTCTTTGCAATGGCTACGCAATATCGTCCTAATCCCTCCTGAAATTATGACCCCTCTGTATGATCTTTTGAAAGGAAAAAACCCATGGGAACAAAAAACCCTGACAACAGAAGCAATGAACTCTCTTGATTTTATAGAACAACAAACGTCATCAAGCACGCTTGCCAGGTGGAACCCAAATATACCACTTGATCTGTACGTGCATTTCACCGAAAAGGGAGGGGTAGGAGCACTAGCCCAAGGTCCCCCAGAAAAAGCCCAGCCAATACAATGGATAGTCTTAGGAAAAACATCTCGTGCCTTTTCTCCAGGAGTCGAGTGTCTCAGTAACCTCATTATGAAAGGCAGGAAACTCGCCCTAAGACATCTAGGCACCGAACCCACCAGAATATACTTACCCTTCCGCAAACAGCTCCCAATGCAGTCAGTGGCAATATCAGAGTATTTGGCCATAGCTCTCACCGGGTTTGGCGGAGAAGTCCGGTACGCAACGAAGCCCCCTTGGACTCAAATGCTAACAATCGTCAACATCGACCTTCCAGAAAAGGTCATGGACCGACCTCAACCAGGACCAACAGTCTTCACTGACGCATCTTCAGCGACCTCAACCGCGGCAGTAGTATGGCAATCAGAAGAACAATGGTACTGCATTAAAATGACAGATCACGCTCTTTCAGTTCAGCAGTTGGAAGCGACAGCCATAGTACTAGCATGCGGACTGTTCCCAACAGAACATCTCAACATAGTAACTGATTCAATGTTTGTAGCCAAACTTTGCTTGGCTATGTCAAGGCCTGGCATGGCAACATCTACAACGGCCTTGATACTGGAGGAAGCGTTATCCTCACGAAAGGGCACTATATCAGTTATCCATGTCAACAGCCACAGCCCAATCAGAGGGTTTTTCCAAACTGGTAATGACAAAGCAGACGCCTCTGCTAAAGGACTGTGGACGCTAAGAGACGCTCGTCAATTACACGAGTCTCTCCACATCGGAGCTAAAGCGTTAGCAAAGAAATGCGGAATCTCAGTCCCTGACGCGAAACACATAGTAGCCACATGTCCCCATTGTCAAAAAGCACCATTGTGGTCCAGTGGAGTCAACCCCAGAGGTCTTAAGGCCTCCGAGGTGTGGCAAACAGACTTTACACTCTGCCACTTGTTAAAACCTCGAGCGTGGCTAGCGGTAACCGTAGATACATATAGCGGAGTGATCGCGGCCACTCAACACCTTAAAACTGACTCCAAAGCAACCATTCAACATTGGCTAACAACCATGGCGTGGCTAGGTATCCCCAATCAGATCAAAACAGACAATGGTCCAAATTTTGTTTCCAAGTCAGTCCAGGCATTTGTTTCAAAATGGGGTATTACCTTAACACACGGCATCCCGTATAATAGTACAGGACAAGCTATAGTAGAACGAGCAAATCATACCCTGAAATCCAAATTGGAAGTACTAGCAAAAACAGAAGGTTTTGCCAGCGCCATTCCCCAAAAGGACCAACCACGCCTTTTAGCGACTGCTCTGTTAGCACTGAATCAGTTCCCCCGGGGGGAGGAAGTAAATAGTCCCACCCAAAAACATTGGGCCACTCGAGCATTAGAAGAAGGCCCGCTAGTTATAATCAGGAATGAGTTGGGAGAATGGGAACAAGGATGGAGGCTAGTCCTTACAGGGCGGGGGTACGGCGCCGTCAAAAAAGACGGAAAAGTTAGGTGGTGTCCGCTTAAGTCCATTAAACCAGACCTCCAGAATAAAACTAATGAAAACTGTGAGTTTTTGTCCACAGGACCGGATCATCGGACGCCCCCGTGATCCATACTTCCCGATGGCAACAGAAAGTGACGAGCCGGCAAGCGTCCCGTCCGAACCTGAAGATTCCGCACCGGCGGAGCCCGGACAACATCTGAGCAACCCCGACAAGGGAAAATTCCGATGCTTTTGTGTAATCCTGATTTTAAAGCTTATCATTGCAGGAAAGGCAGAACCAGATTACAATCCCCATCGGCCATTCAGGTGGGTCCTACAAGATCTCACCAGCGATCGAGTGATAGCGGTAAACGTGACAGCAGGCCCCCCAACTTTCGTGGTAACTAATTTCGAGTTGTTCCCTAAACGTGGAGGTCCTAAATCAATATGGGGAACGTATTGGTGTCCTAGTTCAAACCCAGGGAAGAGTTACTGTAACTATCCAGGACGCTGGTTTTGTGGGTACTGGGGATGTGAAACCATCGTGACAAGCAATAGATGGAAACCAGAAAGAGAGGACAAAAATTTGCAAGTAGAATGGGGACCAAACGGGTGCAATCGTCCAAAATTCACATCCAATGGGCTGTTAACCAACAAAGGTACCTGTTCCCATCTAGTTTTGAAGATCCAAAACCCGGCTAATATGGGTTGGGTCGTGGGAAGGAGGTGGTCAGTATTCATTCACAGCGCTTTCAAAGATCCAGGAATAGTGATACAAATCCTTAAGACAATCCCACAAACACCCCAAGCGATCGGGCCTAATCCAGTTCTTAACCCACCAACATCGACATATAGCAACACACACGATATCGAAGTTACAACCCCCGATAACGCCCAAATCCCTTACAAAAATCTTCTTTGGAAAATAATGCAAGCTAGCTTCCAAGTATTGAACGAGACAAATCCAAATCTTACAGAGCATTGCTGGTTATGTTACGGAATAAGACCACCCTTTTATGAGGCCATAGGAGTAAGTGACCTACCCATGCAGACAAATGATGCAAACCCGGCCCAGTGTATATGGGACACAGAAAAACAAGGCATTACATTATCACAGGTGGTAGGGAAAGGAGTGTGTGTAGGCAAAGTCCCAGAGCATAGAGAACAACTGTGTGTCAATAAGATGCTGAGTAAAGCCTCTACCAAATGGTTAATACCAACCAAAAATGCCAAGTGGGTCTGTTCTACTACTGGAGTTACGCCTTGTTTGTCATTAGAAAGCCTTGTTAAGTCCTCAGAACATTGTATCCAAGTGTCCATAGTCCCAAAAATTTTCTACCATCCCGAAGAATTTGTCTATAACTCTCAAGCTACCCCAGAACATCATTTGATGAAACGAGAACCCTTTACAGCACTAACGGTAGCCACCTTAATGATCTTAGGAACAGCAGGAGTAAGTACGGGAGTAACATCCTTGGTACACCAAAGCAAAGGATTCAGCGCCCTAAGAGTAGCAGTAGACGAAGACCTAGCAAGGATTGAACGATCAATAAGTGCATTAGAACAATCAGTTAGATCACTATCCGAAGTAGTATTACAAAATCGAAGGGGATTGGACCTAATGTTCTTACAGCAGGGAGGAGTGTGTGTTGCACTGAGGGAAGAGTGTTGTACATATGCGGATCACACCGGAATAGTGAGAGACACCATGGCTAAACTGCGAGAAGGACTGGAAAAGCGAAAAAGAGAACGGGACGCGCAACAAAACTGGTACGAATCATGGTTCAACCGTTCGCCGTGGTTAACCACCCTGATATCCTCCTTGATAGGGCCAGTCACGATAATTCTGCTGACATTGATTTTCGGACCTTGTATACTGAAAAAACTCGTGTCGTTTGTCAAAAAACGACTACAAAGCGTTAACATCATGTTTGTAGAGCACCAACAAACGCTTTAAGAATATATTTAACATTGTCCCTAATAATTTCCTGACTTACCCCTTAACTTCCTTACTTACCTACCTTAACTAACTAATTTATGGTGTTTATAGTTTTTAATATAGTTTTCTACTTAGATTTATAATATATTACATATATTTTTTAAGACTTTTTATAAAACTAAAAATTTTTTGCTAATTATATTAATATAATTTTTATAACTAATTTAATTAATTTAACTAATTTAACAATGCATGGGGGGGGGAAATGTAGGTAATTAAGGCTTGGCGGTCGGAAGATCTCGCGTTGTACGGAAAGTTAGAGCCCCTCTCCTAATGACCAATAGTGTTTAATTTACAATGTAAGCAGACGGAAGTGGCGTCGTAAACCAAAGGTATATAACACTGTGTCGACCACTAATAAACGCCATTTGCTGTCCACCACATTGGTGTCCGCAAGCTGATGGACGGGGGTCGCCGTTCCTGAACCAGGTCGCCACGCCTGCATGCCAGGCGACAGGCGAGCCACCTGGGAGGAGTACAGGGATCTTGTTAGGTCATAGAGAAAGGAAATTAGAAAGACAAAAGCTCAGCTAGAACTAAATCTGTCCGCTGTCGTAAGAGACGACAAAAAATGTTTTTACAAATACGTTAACGGTAAAAAGAATCCCAAGGAGAATATGTACCCTTTAATGGATGCGGAAGGGAACGTTGCCACCAGAGATGAGGAAAAGGCTGAGGTACTTAATGCCTTCTTTGCCTCAGTCTTTAATAGGGAGACCAGTTATCCTCAGGGTACTCTGCCTCCTGGGCTGGAAGGTGAGGATGAAGAGCAGAATATACCCCTCCCCCGCCCTTAATCCAGGAGGAAATAGTTAGTGACCTGCTATGCCATCTGGATGCTCACAAATCTAGGGGCCCAGATTGAATCCATCCAAGAGTACTGAGGGAACTTGCAGAGGTACTTCCCAAGCTGGTCTGCATCATCTATCTGAGATCCTGGTCAACAGGGAAGGTCCCAGAGGGCTGGAGGCTTGCCAATGTGATGCCCATTTACGAGAAGGGTTCGGAGGGAGGATCCGGGGAACTACGGGCCTGTCAGCCTGACCTCGGTGCCGGGGAAGATTATGGAACGGTTTGTCTTGAGAGCGCTCACGTGGCAAGTCCGGGACAAGCAGGGCATTGGGCCCGGTCAGCGTGGGTTTACGAAAGGCAGGTTCTGCTTGACCAACCTGATCTCCTTCTATGACCAGGTGACCTGCCTGGTGGTTGAGGGAAAGGCTGTGGATGTTACCTACCTTGAATTCAGCAAGGCCTTTGATACTGTCTCTCATGGCATACTCCTTGAGAAGCCGTCGTCTCCTGGCTTAGACAAGTGTACTCTTTGCTGGGTGAAAAAAACTGGCTGGATGGACAAGCCCAGAGGGTTGTGGTGAATGGGGTTAAATCCGGTTGGCGGCAGGTCGCTAGTGGTGTTCCCCAGGGCTCGGTGTTGGGCCCGGTTCTGCTTAACATCTTTATCGACGATTGGGACGAGGAGATCGAGTGCCCCCTTGGCAAGTTTGCAGACGACACCAAGTTGGGACGCAGGGTCGATCTCCCTGAGGGTAGGAAGGCTCTACAGAGATATCTGGACAGGTTGGATCGATGGGCCGAGGCCAACTGTGTGAAGTTCAAGGAGACCGAGTGCCAGGTCCTGCGCTTCGGTCGCGGCAACCCCGTGCAGCGCTGTGGGCTTGGGGAAGAGTGGCTGGAAAGCTGCCCGGCAGAGAAAGCCCTGGGGGTGCTGGTTGGCAGCCGGCTGAATATGAGCCAGCAGTGTGCCCAGGAAGGCCAATGGCATCCTGGCCTGTATCAGAAATAGTGTGGCTGGCAGGAGCAGGGAGGTAATTGTTCCCCTGTATTCGGCACTGGTGAGGCCACACCTCAAGTACTGCGTTCAGTTTTGGGCCCCTTGCTATGGGAAAGACATTGAGTTGCTGGAATGTGTCCGGAGAAGGGCAACCGAGTTGGTGAGGGGCCTGGAGCATAAGTCTGATGAGGAACGGCTGAGGGAACTGGGGTGGTTTAGTCTGGAGAAAAGGAGGCTGAGGGGAGACCTTATCGCTCTCTACAACTACCTGAAAGGAGATTGTAGCGAGGTGGGTACTGGTCTCTTCTATCAAGTAACTAGAGATAGGACGAGAGAAAATGGCCTGAAGTTGCGCCAGGGGAGGTTCAGATTGGATCTCAGAAAAGATTTCTTTACTGAGAGGGTTGTCAGGCATTGGAACAGGCTGCCCCGGGTAGTGATGGAGTCACCATCCCTGGAGGTGTTCAAAACACACGTAGATGTGGCACTTTGGGACATGATTGAGTGGGCACAGTGGTGTTGGGTTGATGGTTGGACTTAATGATCTTAGAGGTCCTTTCCAAATTTCATGATTTGATTCAATGCGATTTGATTCTATTCTAGGGAGCAGAACAGAGATGTAGCAAGAAAGGAAAAAAAGGGAGGGAGGGAGAACAAAGGGAGAGAGACACAAAGACTGGAAGAAGGAAAAGGGATGGCAGAGGAAAAAAATAGTGATAGGCTACAGGACAGAGATGGAGGAGTTCAAAAAAGACGCAGAGAGCATGACAGAATGAGAGTGAGAAAAAAGGGACAGAGCAGGACAGCACTGGAGTAACAGACAACTGTGATTGATAGGCTGTGAGAGAGATATGGAGGAAGAGAGAAAAGAGAAGGGACAGCTAGCTGGAGAGGGAGATACAGTTAGAAAGGATGGAAGAGGGAATGGAGCAGAGAGAAACACAGAAAAGAGAGCAAGAGGAAGCAGGGCAGAGGACCAGCAATAGAAGGAAAAGGGGACAGGGATCTGGACAGATGGAGAAAAAAGCAGGAGGAACAGATACAACACGATACGATAGGACAGGAAGTAAGAGAGAGCGACAGATGAGAATAATGACAGGAGATAGAGAGAGACTGTGAGAAACACAGGAGGCTGGAGAGAGAGAGAGAGAGAAGACATGGATAAAAAGAGTAGTGAGCACCACAAAGGGTCAGAGAAAGAGAAGAACAGGAAGGACAACAGGGACAGTGAGATACAGAATAACAAACCCCCACATATTATGCACATATTATCCAGTAATCCAGCCCATTTCAGAGTCACACAGTATCTCAGCCCCTTTGAGAAAAGTAACACGCTAGCCGAGCCCGTTTGGGCGGCGCACCGCTAGCCGAGCCCGTTTGGGCGGCGCACCGCTAGCCGAGCCCGTTTGGGCGGCGCACCGCTAGCCGAGCCCGTTTGGGCGGCGCACCGCTAGCCGAGCCCGTTTGGGCGGCGCACCGCTAGCCGAGCCCGTTTGGGCGGCGCACCGCTAGCCGAGCCCGTTTGGGCGGCGCACCGCTAGCCGAGCCCGTTTGGGCGGCGCACCGCTAGCCGAGCCCGTTTGGGCGGCGCACCGCTAGCCGAGCCCGTTTGGGCGGCGCACCGCTAGCCGAGCCCGTTTGGGCGGCGCACCGCTAGCCGAGCCCGTTTGGGCGGCGCACCGCTAGCCGAGCCCGTTTGGGCGGCGCACCGCTAGCCGAGCCCGTTTGGGCGGCGCACCGCTAGCCGAGCCCGTTTGGGCGGCGCACCGCTAGCCGAGCCCGTTTGGGCGGCGCACCGCTAGCCGAGCCCGTTTGGGCGGCGCACCGCTAGCCGAGCCCGTTTGGGCGGCGCACCGCTAGCCGAGCCCGTTTGGGCGGCGCACCGCTAGCCGAGCCCGTTTGGGCGGCGCACCGCTAGCCGAGCCCGTTTGGGCGGCGCACCGCTAGCCGAGCCCGTTTGGGCGGCGCACCGCTAGCCGAGCCCGTTTGGGCGGCGCACCGCTAGCCGAGCCCGTTTGGGCGGCGCACCGCTAGCCGAGCCCGTTTGGGCGGCGCACCGCTAGCCGAGCCCGTTTGGGCGGCGCACCGCTAGCCGAGCCCGTTTGGGCGGCGCACCGCTAGCCGAGCCCGTTTGGGCGGCGCACCGCTAGCCGAGCCCGTTTGGGCGGCGCACCGCTAGCCGAGCCCGTTTGGGCGGCGCACCGCTAGCCGAGCCCGTTTGGGCGGCGCACCGCTAGCCGAGCCCGTTTGGGCGGCGCACCGCTAGCCGAGCCCGTTTGGGCGGCGCACCGCTAGCCGAGCCCGTTTGGGCGGCGCACCGCTAGCCGAGCCCGTTTGGGCGGCGCACCGCTAGCCGAGCCCGTTTGGGCGGCGCACCGCTAGCCGAGCCCGTTTCAGATTGATGGAGCTACAGAGCCCATTTCAAACTCGTGCAATTACTACAGCCAGTAACACACACCCTTTCTATTAACCCAGCAGCAGCTACATTTACCTCGACATATCTACAACTCTCCCTTCGATGCCTCATTCTAACAGACACTTTCACTTACTTCAACACCTAAGTTTACCTATGGGCACTAAACGCGCATGCTTCGCTCTACACTTGCCTTTGTGATTGCCATTAGTACTGTGATTCTCACAAGGAGACCTCAGTGCCTGTCTTGTTTTCATTTTCTTTTTTTTTTTTTCCTTCATTTGGTCCATTACTGATTCCACATACATTCAGCTATGTCAGTAGTTACAGTCCAATTCTACAATGTACTTTTTCTACAGTATATAGAACACACTTATGGCCTCACTGCTCAAATATTTGACACTATTAGTTTTATTCCTCTTTTAAGCATTATTTTTACAAATACATTTAAACTCCAAACATTTAGCATTACCTTCAGAAGAAATGCCACTATTTAGGACCTGCAATTCTCTACGGAGCAGTCTTTTCCACATTCCTCGCTCCCGTTACATCTGTCGCTGCACGTCCAGAAGTTTTACTCCCTGAGGCGACATTACCTGCACGATCCCCCTTCCCGGGCAGAAACGAGTGAGCTCCGCTCATCTTGACAGACTGTCCGCTTCCACACCTCGGCACAAAAACAGAAATCGAAAAGTAGCATTACATCACAAACTACAAAGAGCACCCAAATATTTTACAAACCCACCACAGAAAAATACAGTTACCCTTATGTACTTCACAACCCTGGCCTACTCCATGCTGGCCATCTAGTCCAACTCCCCCCACCCTTCGCCTGCAAAATCCTCAACTGTCTTCCAAAGACCATCCACCAAACAACATATTTTCCTGTGCTGACTGGCAATTACCACATTCCAGGGCAACGCTCCACGGGAATGTCGTTCCCAGGAGCCTTGAAAAAAAATTGCCCTGCCTGTGAAAACCCAGGCCCGAGCCGGACCCCAGTCCAAACATTGGTGATCAACATTGCCTCATGGAGCAGCTGGGACTGGGGGGGGGACGGGACACCAAAAAACAACCCATATCCCAGCTGGGGGTTTTTTTTATTCTAAGTTGTTGTGGTTTTTTTTTCTAATTCCCTGAGAAACATCTCAACTCTACATCCAATCTGAAAGGAAAAAAAACAAAAAGGCTAAACCACATAACCCTACAACGTTAGACACGTTCACAACACACCACTCATTCAGATCATATGCATGCCAGCCCTCACTCTCAACTCATCCATCCTACCACCCACAGGCCTTGAGAGGCCGTCACCCTGTGCCTGCGGCACTGGGGGCCTCAAAAATTGCCCTGCCTGCAAAAACCCTGGCCCCAGCCCAACCTCCTTCCAACCTCCCCACAAACTGCCCTTCCGTTACACCAATGTTTCAACATGCACCATCATCTCCACCATCCGTGCATTTTCAACCTGATACTTAGCTTTCACAGTGCCACATGTCACAGTCCAACCTCCGTAGCAGCCATGTCACCTAAACATAAGGTTCCTTCAAGCACCTCGTGCCCTGCCATCACCTGCAAAAACAACACACAAAGCTTTTCAATAGACACTTCATCCTTGAGAGAGAAGTCCTCCACCGCTTCCCACCTATTCCAAAAGTAACACATCCTCACAGTCAGTGTCCTCCATGACACTTGAAAAAACAGAGCATCACAAACACAGAGCTGTCCCAAAGTTACCGATCGCTCCACGACCCATCACGCTGCTACTCAGACCTCAAGGCCTTGACCATTTCTAGAGACTTGCCACAAAGCATCCACATAAACAATATGAACACCATTGCCCAGTTACTGCCTTAGTCTATGCTAGCTCACAGTCCAATTGTGATCCCCTCTACTCCTTGCATGCAAAGAACCCAAAGTCATGAAACCTTCTACGCTGTCTCTACAATGCTATACAATACACACACAAACACAGAGCCACATAATTCACATGCAAATATAATGCCATACAAGGCAGTACTCTTATCTCGGTCAAGACAAAACAACTCACAGCACTGCCATACCAGACAAAACAGAACGGGGCCAAAGCAAGAGACTCTCAGATGACAGTCAATACAAGTACAGACCAAAACAATACAAAACCAATACAGAACCATAAAAGGCAAGGCAGTCTCAGATGGCAGTTGATACAAGTGCAGAGCACTGCAGTACAAAACACAATGCGGGGCCATGCAATGCGAGACAGTCTCACGTGACAGTCAATACAAATACAGAACAAAACAACACAAGACAAAGGCAAATACAGACCAATACAATGCAAGAAAACTGCAAAACACAGCAAAGTAAAGCAGTCTCAAAGAGCCACCGGCCGCATCTTCCTTCCGACTCCACTCACGGACCCACCTCCTTACAGCGCTCGGCTGCCTTCCCCCGCCGCTCTGTGGCACGAAACTCGTCCCTCCGCATCTGAAAAAAAAAATAAAAAAACCAAAACCATATTGAATGAGTCACCTGGATGCAGAGCAAGAGCTTCACAACTCCAGAGGTCTTGATTCCATCTACAAAGACCATCTGGAGTCCAGCTACAGCCTGCCATTTAAAAAAAAAAAAAAACACAAACACACCACCAAAAAAAACCCCCACCAACCAAAAAAAAAAACCAAACCAGGGCCAAACTTTAAGCTCATCACATGCAAAACTTAACATCTTAGAGAGTCAAATCCACTTCATTACCCCTCAACAGCCCCTGCCACACAGCTCCAATCAACTCCATGAAACACTATCGGCATGGCTGCCCACACAGCACACCGATGGCTACTTGAGCCAAGATGACTGTACAACCCTTGCCTAAACGGTCTAGGCACATCAACGTTTCACCTGTAGACTCTTATCGCTGCTCCACCTACCCCTGACTCTACATCCCCGGGCAGAGCAGCTCCAAGCCAAACACAGCCGTGCGCAGAACGTCGCCACGTGGAACCCTACCAATGAGGTGATTCAAAGAGAGAGAAAACTCTCGGCAAGAAGAATGACCCCCAGACTGGAGGCGCCGTCGGGCAAGACGACCTACGGGGCCGCAACCGTGAGGCCCGGAGGTTCTACGGCAGACCCAGAAAAGAGGAGTCGAACGGAACGGCCCGTTACGAGACGGCACTGTCAAAACCCAGACGACAGATGCTCCAGAAGCCTGGCGTCAAGACCTAAGGGTGTCAGGATGCGGGGAAGAAGTCCCAGTCCAAGAAAACGGACAGCTAGAGAGCAGAGCTGCCGATGCAGCCCGTAAGAATGCTGCCAAAGAGGACCGACCGGAACCCCTCGAGACCGATCCATGTTTTAGAGCTCCAAGCGCAAGAAAAGAAGCACCCAACTGGCACAGTGCCGATGAGTAAGGGCATTCGAGATGCTAGGGACAGCACCCGAAGCGCATGCCGTGCTCTTCCGGCACAAAGCGCAACGAGGACATTGAGGCCCGAGGAAGGTCTAAGCACACAAGACAGACTACACAAACTACACGCCACCACGGACACGGGCTGGAACTGCCCTGCCCGGCACACACAGGTCTCGTGCTGAAAAGCAACCTGCTCCCTTTGGCTGTGCAAAGGCGACTGCTTTGGGACAGCCCTCTCTCCTGTGCTAACTTTAAAACCCCTCCCTGCAATTCCCAGCTTTGTCCCTCTGCTACATGCCCACAAAATAAAGTCAAGTCCCAAGGCCTGTAATCTACAAGGGGCCTGCCACAAGCTGCAAAGGTTCTAGGGACAACGTGGCATTCTGTGGGCAATGAGGAAAGGCATCCCAAACCCTGAAGGGCACTGTGCCTCACGGCCCTTCTGCTTGCTTCAGAAATACTAAAACTCCATATACAGATGCATACAAGACGCTCACCCTAATCCCTGCTAAACAATGTCACCATCGGTCCCGTTAAGAGAGATATCAGCAACTTACACAGCATACAGCAGAACTGGTGAAAAAAACAGGTTCCTTTTTCAATAAAGCTGGGAATTCCAGGAAAACACAATGCATGAAGAATTTAAAAACAAACAAACAAAAAAAAACCACCAAACAATGCATACTATTAAACCATCTTTCTACCCCTGAACACTCAAAACAAAATTACTGACCTGAAAAAAAGAAAGGAAAAAAAAAAAGCTGCAAACAAGTATGTCGTGGTTTCAGCCCAGCTGGTAACAAAGGTCCATGCAGCCGCTCGCTCACTCCTCCTGCCCCCGTCCAGTGAGATAGAAAGGAGACAGAGGAGAGAAAAGGAAAAAAAACTGGAACCTCGAGGGTTGAGATAAAGGCAGTTTACTGGGACAACACAAAAAAAAAAATCACAACAACAACAGTACTAATGAAAGAGTATATAAAAAGAGCAATGCACAGTGCAACTGCTCACCACCCGGAACCCGACGCTCTGCCACTTCCCCCACCGAAAGTCAAGCGCTCCCCCCGGCCCGCTCCCCATTTATATACTGAGCATAATGTCTCATGGAATGGAATAGCTCCTTGGCTAGTTCAGGTCAGCTGCCCCGGCTATGCTCCCAACCGCCCAGGTTCCTGTAAAAATTAACTCTATCCCAGCTGAACCCAAGACAAAGTGTCACTTGCTACCACACATGCTGCTGAACCTTGACTGGTCCTGAAGCTCTTACCTCAGGCAGACACCCCTTCCCAAAGGGCTGAGCCAGCTCCAAAGGACTCAAGGAAGAGCTGAGCACCAACACCAGAGAAACCCAGGAGCACAATGAGCTCCCTCAGCAGAGGCTGTGGCTCAAATACCCTGAGCCTCCACCCACCACCCTTAGTGCAATCACCTGGGAAAGGGGAAGGGCAAACCACCAGAAGTTATAAGAGTCAGCTGGAGGAGCAGCAGCACTGTTCTCACCTGCCTTAAATTTACAGCAAATGAGACCCTGGACAGAGAAAACAACACTTACTGGCGACGACAATACCTGCTCCTGTACTACACGTGACCAGGTAAGGAGTTCAACTTAATTTTTCTGAGGCGTAGACAGAAAAAGATACGTGTGTCTCTAAACTAGGTAGGAAATTAGCTCATTAAATGCAATAACAATGTAGTTATTAAAATCACAACAGAAGAAATGCCACTATTTAATACCTGCAATTCTCTACGGAGCAGTCTTTTCCACATTCCTCGCTCCCGTTACATCCGTCGCTGCACATCCAGAAGTTTTACTCCCTGAGGCGACATTACCTGCACGATCCCCGTTCCCGGGCAGAAAATGAGTGAGCTCCGCTCATCTTGACAGACTGTCCGCTTCCACACCTTGGCACAAAAACAGAAATCGAAAAGTATCATTACATCACAAATTACAAAGAGCACCCAAATATTTTACAAACCCACCACAGAAAAATACAGTTACACTCATGCACTTCACAACCCTGGCCTACTCCATGCTGGCCATCTAGTCCAACTCCCCCCACCCTTCGCCTGCAAAATCCTGCCGTGAGGCCAGCAGACGCAACGGTAAGTTGGCGGCTAAGCGCTAGATTGAGGCGGACTGGGAGGTTCCCGAGGCCCAGGAGCCCCGGGGAAGAGCAGAGGCACAGCGCAGAGCCAGCAGCTCTCGCGAGAGAGGCTGACGCGGCGTGGGCATTGCCAGGGGCAAGCGCAGAAGATTTAAATGGCCCTGAGGAGCACCAGCAACCGGGAGCGTGGCAAGCAGGGCGTGGTGTGTCAGAAAGGGCATGGCATGGCAGTTCGTGCAGGTAGGGCGCAGCCCCCGCCCCCCCTTCCCAGCTCGAGAAGGCTACTGAAGTGGTGGGCATCGGCCTCAGAAGGAGACCCCGATATGGCTGCCACTCAGCTGAAAGCCATTGCTAGGAAAAATGTAGAAAGATAAATTAAAATGCAACTGGGTACAGGAAACATGGGAAAGCAGTAAAAAATAGGGAGCCACAGAGGGAAGTGTAGGGAAAAAAAAAATTATAGTTGAAGTGGTACAGGGCAGAGTTGGCAGAAGAGTAACAAGTTTTCGGGAGCCAGGCGGGCAGGTGGGCCGGTGGAGGGAGAGACAGAAGGAGGGACAGGCAGGGAGGCGAACAGAGATCTGGGGAAGGGTGGCAGAGATGGAGCAGGATGCACGCGACAGAATGCGTGACTCTCCGCAGCTCCCGGTGCCGGTGGGAGACCTTCACCGCCCCGATGCTTTTCTCTCTGCCTCGGCGGCAGGCACCTCAACGCTCCTCTCCCGTGAGGCTTCCCGGTGGCTCGTGCACGTGGCTGACGGATGCACCGAGCTCCCGGCGCTGTGCGCTACTGGCGTGCTCTGTCAGGGATGGCTCGGAGGGATACTTCCTTGCCACGGGGGCTGGCTGTTCCTTGCTGGACGTGGCTGCCTGCGGGACCCCCTTGGATTCCCTCCTCGGACGGTTCACCTTCATCAGCTCCCTCGGGTGGGTGTGCCTGGGCAGACCCTTCCCCAGCTCAAGGGAGGGATTCCAAAATAGGACCAGTGAGCTGGATGGAGGGGGCCATAGAAATAAAACTTAAAAAGCAATAGGGTACAAGACAGATAGGAAAACATGAAGAAATAAAGGCAGGGAGATGGACTGGGGGATACATAGAAACAAACGAGAAAGCAGCGGGGTACAGGAAACAGGGAACAATTTAAAAGCAGGGACAGGGAGGAAGATAGAGGGAGAAATAGACAACAAAATTCAAAAAGTGACGGGGTACGATTCACATGGACACAAATTAAAAAATAAGGCCGGGCAGCTAGAGAGAGATGTACGTATAAAGAAAATTTTAAAACCGACAGGGTAAAGGAAAGAGTGAGAAGAAATAAAGAAGAGGAAGAGGGAGCCAGATAGAGGGAGGCATAGGTAGAAATTTTGGCAAGAAATGAGGTAAAGAGCAGAGGGAATTTCCTGGTTTTGGCTGGAATAGAGATAATTTTCTTCCTAGTAGCTGGTATAGTGCTGTAGTTTGCATTTAACATGACCATAATGTTGATAAAAGACTGATGATTTAGTTGTCGCTAGGCAGTGTTCATACTAAGTCAAGGATGTTTCAGCTTCTCATAGTGCCCTGGCAGTGGAGGCTGGGAGTGCAGAAAGCTAAGCCAAACAAGCCAAAGGGGTATTCCATACCATAGGATGTCCCAGCCAGTATATCAACTGGGGAAGTTGACCCCTGGCCCAGAGCCATGACACTGTGATCCCTGACACCGTGACCTTTGAGGCTGCGAACCCATGCTGTGACCTTTGACCCAATGGCCCTTTTCACCCTGTGACCACTGACCCCTGGCCCGGTGACTCTCTGACCCCTGGTGGGTGACCTTTGACTTCTTGTCGGTGGCCTTTGACCCTGGCACTTAACCTTTTGACCCTCTGATGTGGTAACCTTTGAGCTTTTGACCCCAAAGGCCTTTGAACCCTATCCTGGTGCCCTTTGACGCCTACCCGGTGATCTTTGACCCCCAATGATGTTTGTCCTGGTGACCTTTCACCTTGGCCCCATGACCTTTGACCCCCGACCCGGTGACCTTTGGTCCCAACACGGCAACCTTTGACCTTTTACCCCGTGACCCTTGCCCTCTGATGCCTGTGACCTTTGACCTTTTAACCCCGTGACCTTTGACCCCTGACTCCTTCACGCCGTGACCCCTTACCCAGCCACCTTTGACCCCAGACCCCAACCCCCATGAGCTTTGACCCTGACTTGGTGACCTGTGACCTTTAAGCTTGACCTTTGAACCTTTGAGATTTTGACCCCTGACCCCGGTGACCTTTGACCTTTGACCCCATGAGCTTTTACCCTGACCCAGTGACCTTTGACATTTGACCCCTGCCCCCAGTGACATTTCACCCCAGACCCCCGTGACCCCTGACTCGGTGACCTTTGACCCCAACCCATGACCTTTGAGCTTTTGAATCCCTGATCCCGGTGACCTTGACCCCAGTGACTTTTGACCCCTGACCCCATGAGCTTTCACCCGGTGACCTTTAACCCTAGTGACTTTAGACCCCTGAGCCCATGATCTTTGAGCCCCTGGCTGTGATGAGCTTTGACCCCTGGGCCTGGTGGCCTATGGCCTCTGAGCCCCACGACCTTTGACCTCCGAGCCCTTGCCTTTGACTGAGTTAAGCACAGCAGTACTGCACATTTTAAAGTTAAAGCACTGCTCTACTGCAACGTTGCAGTTGAAAATGGTTTCTGCCCTGGGAGTAAATTTTTTAACTTTACCTTAGTCTCCGGGAGTAAAGAGCTATGAGCCAGCGGCTAGTGCGGGTTTGTTTTAAATTTAAGTTTTACAATACCAACTTCAAAGTTTTGCAATACCTTTTTACAATTGCAACTTCAAAAGATACACTTTGAAATGACGTCTGCTGTGATAGTAAATTTATTTTTTTTTACGTAAAAACTTCTTTACGTACACTCAGCAGCAATGCCATATTCTATTACTTTTTATTTTATTTAATTTCAACGTTTTATAGAGCATTTTCCACCATAACAGTCTTGTCCACATTCCTCACTGCCATTATGTCCGTCACTGCCCGTTCAGAAGTTTTACTGCCCGAGGTGACGTTACCTCCACGATCCCTGTTCTCAAGCAGAAAACAAGTGAGCTCCACTCCTCTTCACACACTGTCCGTTTCCACACTTAGACATAACAATTATAAATATCATTAGATCACCTCAATATTTTACAAACACACCATGGAATAATAAAGTTACACTCACCCACTTTACAACCCTGGCCTACTCAATGCTGGCCATCTAGTCCAACTCCCCCCACCCTTTGCCCGCAAAATCCTCAACTGTCTTCCAAAGACCATCCGCTGACCAACATAATTCCCTGCGCTGAGTGGCAATTACCATGTTCCAGGGGAGCGCTCCACTGGACCGCCGTTCCCAGGAGCCTTGAAACCACCCCCCCACCTGCCAAAACCCTGGCCCGAGCCTGACCCCCGTCTGAACACTGGCCATGACCACCGCCTCGCAGAGCAGCTGGGATTAGGGGGAAAAAAAAAAAAAAAACAACACCACCCAGCTGGGTTTTTTTTATTCTAATTGTATTTTATTTTTTCCTAATTCCCTAACAAACATCTCTACATCCACCCTGCAAGAGACCACTAAAAAAACAGGAGGAGCTGGAAGCCATTGTGCAGCAGGATAGATATGACTTAGTCGCCATCATGGAAACACGGTGGGATGACTCCCGTGACCGGAGTGCTAAAAGCTTTTCAGAAGGGATAGGCAAGGTAGAAGAGGGAGTGGCGTGGCTCTCTATGTTAGGCAGGGTTTGGACTGTACAGAGCTACACGAGTGTGACGACAAGGTGGAGTGCTTATGGGTGAGGATGAGAGGGAAGGCCGATAAGGCAGATATTGTGCTGGGAGTCTGTTATAGACCGCCTGAACGGGTTGAAGAGACGGATGAATCGTTCTACAAGCGGCTGGCAGTAGTCTTAGAAGTGTGTGCCCTTGTTCTCGTGGGGGACTTCAACTTTCCAGACGCCTGCGGGAAATATGCCACAGCAGAGAGTAAACAGTCTAGGCGGTTCCTGGAGTGTGTGGAAGATAACTTCCCGACACAGGCGGTAGGTGAGCCGGCCAGGGGAGGAGCCTTGCTAGATCTATTGTTTACGAACAGGAAAGGACTGGTGGGAGGTGTGATGGTTGGAGGCCGTCTTGGGCCTAGCGACCATGAAATGATAGAATTCTCAATTCTTGGTGAGGCAAGGAAGGGGGGTAGCAAAACCACCGCTCTGGACTTCTGGAGGGCAAACTTTGGCCTCTTTGAGGCACTGGTTGAGAGTGTCCCTTGGGAGACGGTCCTGAAGGGCAAAGGGGTCCAGGAGGGACGGACGTTCTTTAAGAAGGAAATCTTAACAGCTCAGGACCAGGCTATTCCCCCGTGCCGCAAGTCAAATCGCCGAGGCAAACTAAGGGCCCGGCTGAACGGGGAGCTTTTGCTAGGAGTCAGGAAAAAAAGGAGAGTTTATCATCTCTGGAAGAAAGGGCGAGCCACCTGGGAGGAGTACAGGGATCTTGTTAGGTCATAGAGAAAGGAAATTAGAAAGACAAAAGCTCAGCTAGAACTAAATCTGTCCGCTGTCGTAAGAGACAACAAAAAATGTTTTTACAAATACGTTAACGGTAAAAAGAATCCCAAGGAGAATATGTACCCTTTAATGGATGCGGAAGGGAACGTTGCCACCAGAGATGAGGAAAAGGCTGAGGTACTTAATGCCTTCTTTGCCTCAGCCTTTAATAGGGAGACCAGTTATCCTCAGGGTACTCTGCCTCCTGGGCTGGAAGGTGAGGATGAAGAGCAGGATATACCCCTCCCCCGCCCTTAATCCAGAAGGAAATAGTTAGTGACCTGCTATGCCATCTGGATGCTCACAAATCTAGGGGCCCAGATTGAATCCATCCAAGAGTACTGAGGGAACTTGCAGAGGTACTTCCCAAGCTGGTCTGCATCATCTATCTGAGATCCTGGTCAACAGGGAAGGTCCCAGAGGGCTGGAGGCTTGCCAATGTGATGCCCATTTACGAGAAGGGTTCGGAGGGAGGATCCGGGGAACTACGGGCCTGTCAGCCTGACCTCGGTGCCGGGGAAGATTATGGAACGGTTTGTCTTGAGAGCGCTCACGTGGCAAGTCCGGGACAAGCAGGGGATTGGGCCCGGTCAGCGTGGGTTTACGAAAGGCAGGTTCTGCTTGACCAACCTGATCTCCTTCTGTGACCATGTGACCCGTGTGGTGGATGAGGGAAAGGCTATGGATGTTACCTACCTTGACTTCAGCAAGGCCTTTGATACTGTCTCTCATGGCATACTCCTTGAGAAGCCGTCGTCTCCTGGCTTAGACAAGTGTACTCTTTGCTGGGTGAAAAACTGGCTGGATGGACGAGCCCAGAGGGTTGTGGTGAATGGGGTTAAATCCGGTTGGCGGCAGGTCGCTAGTGGTGTTCCCCAGGGCTCGGTGTTGGGCTCGGTTCTGCTTAACATCTTTATTGACGATTGGGACGAGGAGATCGAGTGCCCCCTCGGCGAGTTTGCAGACGACACCAAGTTGGGACGCAGGGTTGATCTCCCTGAGGGTAGGAAGGCTCTACAGAGATATCTGGACAGGCTAGATCAATGGGCCGAGGCCAACTGTGTGAAGTTCAAGGAGGCTGAGTGCCAGGTCCTGCGCTTCGGTCGCGGCAACCCCGTGCAGAGCTGTGGGCTTGGGGAAGAGTGGCTGGAAAGCTGCCCAGCAGAGAAAGACCTGGGGGTGCTGGTTGGCAGCCGGCTGAATATGAGCCAGCAGTGTGCCCAGGAAGGCCAATGGCAAACTGGCCTGCAGGAGCAGGGAGGTAATTGTTCCCCTGTATTCAGCACTGGTGAGGCCACACCTCGAGTACTGCGTTCAGTTTTGGGCCCCTTGGTACGGGAAAGACATTGAGTTGCTGGAATGTGTCCGGAGAAGGGCAACCGAGTTGGTGAGGGGCCTGGAGTGTAAGTCTGATAAGGAACGGCTGAGGGAATTGGGGTGGTTTAGTCTGGAGAAAAGGAAGCTGAGGGGGAGACCTTATCGCTCTCTACAACTACCTGAAAGGAGATTGTAACGAGGTGGGTACTGGTCTCTTCTATCAAGTAACTAGAGAGAGGATGAGAGAAAATGGCCTGAAGTTGCGCCAGGGGAGGTTCAGATTGGATCTCAGAAAAGATTTCTTTACTGAGAGGGTTGTCAGGCATTGGAACAGGTTGCCCAGGGTAGTGATGGAGTCACCATCCCTGGAGGTGTTCAAAACACATGTAGATGTGGCACTTTGGGACATGATTGAGTGGGCACAGTGGTGTTGGGTTGATGGTTGGACTTAATGATCTTAGAGGTCCTTTCATGATTTGATTCAATGCGATTTGATTCTATTCTAGGGAGCAGAACAGAGATATAGCAAGAAAGGAAAAAAGGAAGGGAGGGAGAACAAAGGGAGAGAGACACAAAGACTGGAAAAAGGACAAAGGAATGGAAGAGGGAAAAAAATAGTGATAGGCTGCAGGACAGAGATGGAGGAGTCCAAAAAAGACACAGAGAGCATGACAGAATGAGAGTGAGAAAAAAGGGACAGAGCAGGACAGCACTGGAGTAACAGACAACTGTGACTGATAGGCTGTGAGAGAGATATGGAGAAAGAGAGAAGATAGAAGGGACAGCTAGCTGGAGAGGGAGATACAGTTAGAAAGGATGGAAGAAGGAATGGAGCAGAGAGAAACACAGAAAAGAGAGCAAGAGGAAGCAGGGCAGAGGGCCAGCAATCGAAGAAAAAAGGGACAGGGATCTGGACAGATGGAGAAAAAAGCAGGAGGAACAGATACAACATGATACGATGGGACAGGAAGTAAGAGAGAGCGACAGATGAGAATAATGACAAGAGACAGAGAGACACTGTGAGAAATACACGGGGGGAGGGGGGGGAGAGAGAGAGAAGACATGAATAAAAAGAGTAGTGAGCACCACAAAGGGTCAGAGAAAGAGAAGAACAGGAAGGACAACAGGAACAGTGAGATACAGAATAAAAAAACCCCACATATTATGCACATATTATCCAGTAATCAAGCCCATTTCAGAGTTACACAGTACCTCAGCCCCTTTAAGAAAAGTAACACATTGACCGAGCCCGTTTGGGCGGCGCACCGCTAGCCGAGCCCGTTTGGGCGGCGCACCGCTAGCCGAGCCCGTTTGGGCGGCGCACCGCTAGCCGAGCCCGTTTGGGCGGCGCACCGCTAGCCGAGCCCGTTTGGGCGGCGCACCGCTAGCCGAGCCCGTTTGGGCGGCGCACCGCTAGCCGAGCCCGTTTGGGCGGCGCACCGCTAGCCGAGCCCGTTTGGGCGGCGCACCGCTAGCCGAGCCCGTTTGGGCGGCGCACCGCTAGCCGAGCCCGTTTGGGCGGCGCACCGCTAGCCGAGCCCGTTTGGGCGGCGCACCGCTAGCCGAGCCCGTTTGGGCGGCGCACCGCTAGCCGAGCCCGTTTGGGCGGCGCACCGCTAGCCGAGCCCGTTTGGGCGGCGCACCGCTAGCCGAGCCCGTTTGGGCGGCGCACCGCTAGCCGAGCCCGTTTGGGCGGCGCACCGCTAGCCGAGCCCGTTTGGGCGGCGCACCGCTAGCCGAGCCCGTTTGGGCGGCGCACCGCTAGCCGAGCCCGTTTGGGCGGCGCACCGCTAGCCGAGCCCGTTTGGGCGGCGCACCGCTAGCCGAGCCCGTTTGGGCGGCGCACCGCTAGCCGAGCCCGTTTGGGCGGCGCACCGCTAGCCGAGCCCGTTTGGGCGGCGCACCGCTAGCCGAGCCCGTTTGGGCGGCGCACCGCTAGCCGAGCCCGTTTGGGCGGCGCACCGCTAGCCGAGCCCGTTTGGGCGGCGCACCGCTAGCCGAGCCCGTTTGGGCGGCGCACCGCTAGCCGAGCCCGTTTGGGCGGCGCACCGCTAGCCGAGCCCAGCCCATTTCAGAGTTATGTGCCTACAGAGCTCATTTCAAACTCGTGCAATTACTAGAGCCAGTAACACACACCCTTTCTATTAACCCAGCAGCAGCTACATTTACCTCGACATATCTACAACTCTCCCTTCGATGCCTCATTCTAACAGACACTTTCACTTACTTCAACACCTAAGTTTACCTACGGGCACTAAACGCGCATGCTTTGCTCTACACTTGCCTTTGTGATTGCCATTAGTACTGTGATTCTCACAAGGAGACCTCAGTGCCTGTCTTTTTTTCATTTTCTTTTTTTTTTCCTCCATTTGGTCCATTACTGATTCCACATACATTCAGCTATGTCAGTAGTTACAGTCCAATTCTACAATGTACTTTTTCTACAGTATATAGAACACACTTATGGCCTCACTGCTCAAATATTTGACACTATTAGTTTTATTCCTCTTTTAAGCATTATTTTTACAAATACATTTAAACTCCAAACATTTAGCATTACCTTCAGAAGAAATGCCACTATTTAGGACCTGCAATTCTCTACAGAGCGGTCCTTTCCACATTCCTCGCTCCCATTACATCCATCGCTGCACGTCCAGAAGTTTTACTCCTTGTGGCAACATTACCTGCATGACCCCCATTCCCGGGCAGAAAACGAGTAAGCTCCGCTCATCTTGACAGACTGTCCGCTTCCACACCTCGGCACAAAAACAGAAATCGAAAAGTAGCATTACATCACAAACTACAAAGAGCACCCAAATATTTTACAAACCCACCACAGAAAAATACAGTTACCCTTATGCACTTCACAACCCTGGCCTACTCCATGCTGGCCATCTAGTCCAACTCCCCCCACCCTTCACCCGCAAAATCCTCAACTGTCTTCCAAAGACCATCCACCAAACAACATATTTCCCTGTGCTGACTAGCAATTACCACATTCCAGGGCAGTGCTCCATGGGAACACCGTTCCTGGGAGCCTTGAAAAAAATCGCCCTGCCTGTGAAAACCCTAGCCCAAGCCTGACCCCCATCCGAACATTAGCGATGAACATCGCCTCACAGAGCAGCCAGGACTGGGGGAAGAAAAAAAAAAAAAACCTGGCTAGGGGGAAAAAAAAAAATTCCCCAGCTAGGGTTTTTTTATTCTAATTGTATTTTTTTTCAATTCTAATTCCCTGGAAAACATCTCACCTGTACAACCTGAAAGGAAAAAAAAACATTAAAAAGTCAAAACACATAACCCTACAAGGTTACACACATTCACAACACACTACACATTGACATCGCATGCACACCAGCCCTCGCTCTCAACTCATCCATCCAACAGCCTGCCATTCTCAAGGGGCCATGGCCCTGTGCCTGCGGCACCAGGGGGCTCAAAAATGGCCCTGCCTGCCAGAACCGTGGCCCAAGCCTGACCCCCGTCCGAACATTGGCCATGAACACCACCTCACAGAGCGGCCAGGACCAGGGGAAAAAAAAAAAAACCACAGCTGGGGGAAAAAAAAAATATCCCCTGGCTGGGGATTTTTTATTCTAATTGTATTTTAATTTTTCCTAATTGCCTAACAAACATCTCTACATCCACCCTGCAAGAGACCACTGAAAAGCTAAACCACGTAACCCCACAAAGTTACACACATTCACAACACACCACTCATTCAGATCACACACACACTAGCCCTCACTCTCAACTAACCCATCCCGCAGCCAAAGGGTGTCAAGGGGCCATCGCCCCTTACTCACAGCACCCGGGGCCTCAAAAATCACCCTGCCTGCAAAACCCCCGGCCCCAGCCCAACCGCCTTCCAAGCTCCCCACAAACTGCCCTTCCATTACAGCAACGCTTCAACACACACCATCTGCACCATACACAGATTTTCAACCAGATACTTAGCTTCCATAGTGGCACATGTCACAGTCCAACCTCCGTAGCAGCCACATCGCCTAAATGCGAGGTTCCTTCAAACGCCTCGTGGCCTGTGATCACCTGCAAAACCAACACACAAAACTCTTGAATATGCACTTCACCCTTGGCATAAAAAGAAATCTTCCACAGCTCCAAACACCTGCTTCCCACCAATTCCAAAAACAAAAACCTCAATGCCTTCACCATTTCTAGAAGCTTACCACAAAGTGTCCACATAAACAATATTAACACCCACGCCCAATTACTGCCTTACTATATTCTACCTCACAATCTACTTGCAATCCACTCCCCTACTGGCATGCAATGTCTCAAAAAACTTTTAACCCTCGATGCTAGCAATCTAGACATATCAACATTTCACCCATAGACTCTTATCACTGTTCCACCTACCCCTGACTCTACAGCCCCGGACAGAGCAGCTCCAAGCCAAGTGCACCCATGCACAGACCAACACAACACAGAACACTACAGACAAGGCGATTCAAAAAGAGAGAGAAAACTCTCAGCAAGAAGAATGACCCCCAGACGGGAGGTGCCATCCAGCAAATTGACCTACAGCGCCCAAAACCATGAAGCAAGGAGGCTCTATGACAGCCCCAAAGAAGAAGAAGCAAAAGTAACGGCCCGTTACAAGATGGTACTGTCAAAACCAAGATGATGGATGTGCCAGAAGCCTGGCATCAAGACCTAGAAACATCAAGGTGCAGGGAAGAACTCCCAGTCCAAGACAACACACGGCTAGAGAGCAGAGCTGCTAAAGCAGCCCGGAAGAGTGCTGCAAAAGAGAACCAGCGGGAACCTTCTGACACCAATCCACGCTTTACAGCTCCGAGCACAAGAAAAGAAGTAGATGACTGGCACAGTGCCGATGAGTAAGGGCATTTGAGACCCTAGGGACGGTGCCCAAAGCGCATGCCACGCTCCTCCGGTGCAAAGAATGATGATGGCATTGAGACTCGAGGAAGGCCTAAGCACAGAAAACAGACTACACAAACTACACACCACCACAGACATGGGCTGGAACTGCCCTGCCCGGCACACACTGGTCTCGGGCTGAAAAGCAACCCGCACCCTTCATCTGCCCAAACAGAACTGCTCCTGGACAGCCCTACCCTCCTACTCTCACTTTAAAACGCCTCCTGGCAATTCCCAGCTTCATCCCTCCCTCCCAGCCTCTCCCCAGCCCGGGGCCCTCAACTGAGCTTTCAGAGGGCCGAGGGGCTGAATCCATCCTCCACAAAAATCACATAGGCTAACTGGGACCATCTGGCAGTCACCAGGTTCCTCTTCATCATCTGCAGTGAAGACAAAAAAAAAAAAAAAAGCAACAAAATCAGAAGAGGCAGCAAGTAACCCATCAGCCAACACCAACTACTTTCCTACTTTCCCAACCCCCCACTTAATCACACACACCACAGCGTTATGCTTACCTGCTCATTCCAGAGTCAGACCCTGCAGCCATCATCACTCATGGTACCTGAGACAGCAAGACACACAAAATTAGCACAGCAGTCGTGAGACTCACCAGGCCCATTCTCCTCCTCCCTAATCCACAGCTCACCTTGAACGCTCATCCCATTCCAAAGGTGGCCCGCACAGCGCCTGCAAAACAAAAGATAAACACTTAACCGAGCAACCACCTAATACTTCGATATTCAACACTGGCCCAGCCCACAACCACCTCACCTTCTCAGACTGCTCATCGGCCTGCGACTTCACCCCTCCGAGGCTGCGTGCACCACCTGCAAAAACCAAAGCAGAAGACGCATGCTGGGAGGCCGCCCAAAACCCTCAGCCTGCCAGACCGATTCCCAACTCCCTCTCCTTTACCTTGGCCGCTCGACCACCCCACTCTGTCGTCAAGAGCTTGCCACGTCAAGGCACACGTACCACCTGCAAAAAACAAACAACAAGGGATGCTTCCAACTTTGCCAACAATGCGACACCTCCAAAGGAACAGTTCCTTTAACCCAGTAATCATGGCTCGCCTTGCCAAGACACCTCCGGTACCGATGGCCCGCTTCGCTCCTTCCTTCGTACCTTCAAAATAAAAGAAAAAAAGAACCCCATCAGCTAGTCACAGAGCCACCGGCTGCATCTTCCCTCTGATTCCACTCACGAACCCACCTTCTTATGCTGCTCCGCTCCCCTCCTCCGTCGCTCTGTGGCATGCATATTGTCCCTCTGCATCTGAAAAAAAAGACATATTGAATGAGTCACCAAGATGCAGAGCAAGAACTTAACAATTCCAGAGGTCTTGATTCCATCTATGAAGACTATCTGGAGTCCAACTAGAGCCTGCCATCTTAGGGGAAATAAAAAAAAGGGCCCAAACTTTAAGCCCATCACATGCAAGACTTAACACCTTAGAGAGTCAAATCCGCTTCACTGCCCCTCAACAGCCCCTGCCACATGGCTTCAATCGTCTCCATAAAACACTATCGGCATGGCTGTCCACACAGCCCGCTGATGGCTACTCGAGCCAAGATTACTGTACAACCCTCGCCTAAACAGTCTAGGCACATCAACGTTTCACCCATAGATTCTTATCGCTGTTCCACCTACCCCTGACTCTACAGCCCCGGGCAGAGCAGCTCCAAGCCAAACACACCCGTGTACAAACACACACAACACAGAACACTACCAACAAGGTGATTCAAAGAGAAAACTCTCAGCAAGAATGACGACCCCCGGACGGGAGGTGCCATCCGGCAAATTGACCTACAGCGCCCAAAACCACAAAGTAAGGAGGCTCTATGACAGCCCCAAAGAAGAAGAGGCAAAAGTAACAGCCCGTTACAAGACGGTACTGTCAAAACCAAGATGATGGATGCGCCAGAAGCCTGGCATCAAGACTTAAGGATGTCAGGATGCGGGGAAGAAGTCCCTGTCCGAGAAAACGGATGGCTAGAGAGCAGAGCTGCCAAAGCAGCCCGGAAGAACACCACAAAACAGGACCGACCAGAAGCCGCTGAGACCGATCCATGCTTTAGAGCTCCGAGCACAAGAAAAGAAGCACCTGATTGGCACAGTGCCAATGAGTAAGGGCATTCAAGACCCTAGGGACAGTGCCCGAAGCGCATGCCACGCTCCTCCGGTGTCGACGTGGAAGTCACGGACACTGCACACAATCAATATGATCAAAGCAGATGCCACTTTATTGCCCAAATAGTTTGGTTTATACAAGTATTTTAGTTCCTGCTCATGCGTAAGCCATCTGTTGATTGGTTAACATGTGCTGTCCATGCGCCTAAAACAATCATTTGATAGGATAAGGCCATCTGATCACGCGAATGGTTCCCCCCACCTGCATCTTGTCTTGTGTCCTGCTTTCAGTTACGTAGGCCCAACTTTGTTCAGCTTTTTGTGCTTATTTCAGCAAACTTTGTAGCAACAGTTAGCCTTGTTCTACTTTTCCTGCTCGCTTCATCAAACTTGTAGCAACAGTTAATCTTTGCTAGGTCCTTGAGGGCTGCTGCCTGCAGAGGCCTCTGGTTCACGGAATAATCAGGTCCATTGTGCCTGGATTGTTCACTATATGTCCATTGTTTCCAAATATCCCACACTCCAGCGCAAAGACTGATGAAGGCATTGAGACTCAAGGAAGGTCTAAGCACAGAAGACAGACTACACAAACTACACGCCACCACGGACACAGGCTGGAACTGCCCTGCCTGGCACACACTGGTCTCGTGCTGAAAAGCAACCCGCTCCCTTCATCTGCCCAAACAGAACTGCTCCTGGACAGCCCTGCCCTCCTACTCTCACTTTAAAACGCCTCCCGGCAATTCCCAGCTTCATCCCTTCCTCCCAGCCTCTCCCCAGCCTGGGGCCCTCAACTTAGCTTTCAGAGGGCCGAGGGGCTGAATCCATCATCCAGAAAAACCACACGGGCTAACTGGGATATTCCTGCACTCACCAGGCTCCTCTTTGTCATCTGCAGGGGAAAAAAAACAAACAAAAAACCCAAACCAAACCAGAAAAGGGAGTAAGCATCCCATCAGCCAACACCAACTACTTCCCCAACTCCCCCACTCCTCACAAGCACCACCACATTACGCTTACACACTCATTGCGGAGTCAGACCCTGCAGCCGTCATCACTCGCGGTACCGAAGATAGAGACACACAAACGTGAAGAGTCACCAGCCCCACGCTCCTCCTCACTAATCCACAGCTCACCTCAAACGCTCATCCAATTCAAAGATAGCCCACACAACACCTCCAGAATGGAAGGTAAATGCTTAACCAAGCAGCCCCATAATACTTCGCTATTCAACACTGACCCTGCCGACTACCACCTCACCTTCTCGGACCCCTCACCGGCATGCAGCTTTGCAGGAAACCTTACAGCAGACTTCACGGTACGTAAAGGGTGCCTATAAGAAACCTGTAGAGGGACTTTTTACAAGGGAGTACAGCAATAAGACAAGGCAGTAACAGCTTTAGTCCTAAGGAGGGTACATTTAGTTTAGGCGTTAGGAAGACGTTTCTCACTAGGGGTGGCGAGGCACTGGAACGCGTTGCCCAGAGAACCTGCGGATGCTCCCTCCCTGGAAGCATTCAAGGCCAGGTCAGATGGGGCTTTGAGCAACCTGGTCTCGCGGAAGGTGCCCCTACCCATTGCGGGGCGGGGGGGAAGGGGGGGGGGTTGGAACTAGAGGATCTGTATGGTCCCTTCCAACCCAAACCATTCTACGATTCTATGACATCCAAATCCAACTGCAAAACTCCTCTGAGAAGGGCTGGTGAACCCTCCTCCCTTTCCCCAGCAGTCCCAAAACTTTAGAAACCCCTTTTCTTCTCCTCAACTCTCAGGAAAGGAACCCCACTGCTTCCTGACACCTCCTGCCCTCGGTTCGCACCCCTGAACCCCCTTCAGTGGCAACTCCTCAGGAGCCGCTCTTCTGAGCCACATCCCAAATTCTGGGGGCACCTCCTAACCTACAGCTTCCCAGAGACTCTGAGCTCTGCTACATGCCCACAAAATAAAGTCAAGTCCCAAGGCTTGTAATCTACAAAGGGCCTGCCACAAGCTGCAAAGATTCTAGGGACAACGTAGCATTACGTGGGCAATGAGGAAAGGCATCCCAAACCCTGAAGGGCACTGTGCCTCACAGCCCTTCTGCTTGCTTCAGAAATACTAAAACTCCATATACAGATGCATACAAGACACTCACCTTAACCCCTGCTAAACAATGTCACCATCGGTCCCGTTAAGAGAGATATCAGCAACTTACACAGCATACAGCAGAACGGGTGAAAAAAACAAGGTTCCTTTTTCAATAAAGTTGGGAATTCCAGGAAAACACAATGCATGAAGAATTTAAAAAAAACAAACAATGCATACTATTAAACCATCTTTCTACCCCTGAACACTCAAAACAAAATTACTGACCTGAAAAAAAGAAAGGAAAAAAAAGCAGCTGCATACAAGTGTTACTTGCTACCACACATGCTGCTGAACCTTGACTGGTCCTGAAGCTCTTACCTCAGGCAGACACCTCTTCCCAAAGGGCTGAGCCAGCTCCAAAGCTGCAAAAGACTCAAGGAAGAGCTGAGCACCAACACCAGAGAAACCCAGGAGCACAATGAGCTCCCTCAGCAGAGGCTGTAGCTCAAATACCCCGAGCCTCTGCCCACCACCCTTAGTGCAATCACCTGGGAAAGGGGAAGGGCAAACCACCAGAAGTTATAAAGTCAGCTGGAGGAGCAGCAGCACTATTCTCACCTGCCTTAAATTTACAGCAAGCAAGGTCCTCGACAGAGAAAGTAACCCCTCCAGGAAATGACACTACTTGCTCCCGTACTACAGCTATTGCATCAGCAACGTGACCAGGTAGGGAATTAAACTTAGTTTTTCTGGGCTGTAGATAGAAAACGATAGATGCCCTTCTAAACTAGGTAAGAAACTAGCTCATTAAATGCAATGACAATGTTGTTATCAAAATTGATGTGCTTTAGTTTCCTATAAAAAAGCCAAAATGCTCTGGGGTTTTGCTTCATTTCTAGCAAGACTGTGCATACCACCTTACTTCTACCAGAACTACCTTCTGGATAGGAATGAATCAAAAAGCAGAATTAGATCCCTTAAGAATTCCATCTCCAAAATATCTCTGGTTGCAAAATAAATTATTTACTGTGAATAGCCAATGATACAGAGTCCCCCTGAGCGTGTCTCCAGCTGACTCCCTTAACAGAGGTACAAGAGTCCCAAAGCGCAAAAAAACCACCAAAAAGCCATGGAAATACATGGGGGGGACCAGGCAGCAGCCATGCCCCACAAGGACAGGCCAGGGCGGGGGGGCAACGACACCCCCTGCAGTCATGCAGGAAAGGGTCAGCAGAAGCCACACCCCTGCGGTTTAGGGGGGGCAGCAGCCACAAATGACACCAAGAAAACATGGAACTTCAGGGATACACGGCTGGTGGGGGGAAGAGGGTGACACCCCCACCAATCGGCATGGGAAAAAACTCACAGGAAAGGTGGGTTAGATGGATAGTTTGCGGTGGTAAGATACGTGCGCAAGAACATGCACAGTCGGGGGGGCGGGGGCATGCATGAGGTTTACCTTCACCAGGGGCTCCACCCAGGTAATCCACAGTAGGTAAACTCATCTGGGATAATCTGCAACAGCAATTCCACTCTGGGTTCTTGACCCAACACCAGATAATCCACACTGCCTGCCCCATGGGAGGGGGTGCTTCCCACAGGATGGGGCATCTGCTGAGCATCACCACACCCTTAGGACAACACATCTGGAAAATTAAAATCACAAATTGTATTTCAGCATATTAAAAAAAATAACACCAAATGAGTAGAGGAATTCCAGCAAAGGGAGAGGCTAGCAGGTGCCCTAATTAGGACTTGAGCTAAACAGGTCAGCTCACAATACAACACATCCTTTAGAAGGTAGACTGATGAAAACTGGTTTGCTGCTAGATAACTGTATAAGTGAGATTTGATAAATGATCATATATTAACATTATGGTTGAAACAGTAGACAAAGGGTAGCTGGGGACATAATTACAAAAGTGTAGTCAAGTGATTAACTAGTAATTATTTATAAGTTTTGCTGGTTTTTGCTCTTATGACTAGAAGTTCCTGTAAGCTAGACGAGAACAATGTTGCAACTGACCACATGTGATGGAAACTGCATTAAGCTTCAAGATCAAAGAACAAGGACAAGAATAAAGACTTCGAGGACAGCCAACAAGAACTTCAAATGGGTCCGTGGTGGTAAAAGCAGCCCTTTGCCTCAAAGGGATCCTTCATTGCGCGTGATCGGATGTAGGCAGTACTACGATAATCAGTTATAATCATTTTTATGTATACGTATACTAATCTGATTAATATGCCATTAGTTATTCTCTATAACCTGTTTGTGCTAAAGCTGTGGTATGCACGCTAGGTGGAAATATCCCCCCTGCATCCAGCGCTTCGATAAAGAATGCCTGCTTTCTAAAACTCCAAAACAAGTCTTGGAGAGTTTCTTCGACTGGCTTTTCAGTATCAGAGAGGTGTCATTGCAACAAAATGAGTCCAAAGGGGCCTTACAGAGCTAAAAGTGTGCTGCAGGGAAAATTTAAGACCTCGGGAGACATTGTGACAGTAGCAAAGGGCTTTTGAGAGGGACAGGCAAAAGAAGGCTTGAGGCCATGATGGAGTCCAGAAGGGATTTGAACAGACTACAGATGTCCTCAGGGGACTAGGGACTGAACAGAGGTATCCTAGCTAGCATAGAGGACAACATGAGCATTCTGGAGATGAAAGATGGCATCAGGAAAGGTTCTCAGGGAGGGAGAAGGGTGCAAAGTGCACAACAGAGCCAAAAGAGGCTCTGTGTGGGGCACAAGGATGGCCTCAGGAGGTATGATGATGGGAGAAGGGTGCTGAGAGTGAAAGATAGAAGGCAGCTCTGGTACACAATGCAAAACTCAAGGTGTCCCAGCAATGTACAGATGTCCTCAGGGGATGAGCGACTGAATGGAGACATCCAAGATAGCAGTGAATAAGGTAAGAGTGCTCTGGGGCACAATGAAAGCCTCAGGAAGAGTTGTCTCTGAATAAGAAAGAAACAAAGTCTGCTACAGAACTCCAGGATAGTGATGGAACAGAAGGATGCTCGCAGGAAGCATTGTGACAGAAATAGTGGGGTACTGAGGTAGACAGAGACACAGAAGAAGGCTCGAGGGCACAAAGATACTCGGGAGGAGATTTGAACATGGTACAGGTATCATGAGGGAGACTGACCCACTGGAGGCAAGCGAGATGGAAGAGAGGACAAAAAGACTGCTCTGAGGAAGAGGCGATGTTCTGACAAACCAAGAGGGGTGCAAATTACACCCCAGAGATAAAAGCATGCCGAGGAGATCCTCTAAAGCCTGAGGATGAACCAAGAAAAGAGCCCCCCCAAAAATAGAAGTAGACATAGAAAGAAAATTTTAAAAAACCAAAAGGGTACAAGGCACAGGAGAAAAATTAAAAAATAGGGACAGAAAACTAGATAAAAGTAGACATAGAAAAGAAATTCAAGAAGGAAGGCATTAAAGGAGGAAAAAAAATTAAAAATAGGGACAAACTAAATAAATGGAGACATAAAGAAAATTCTAAAATTGACAACCTACCCAGGTGTTGTGGTTTAACCCCAGCCAGCAACTAAGCAGCTGCTCGTTAGTTCCCAAGCAGTGATCCCTGCACCTGGCTCCCCATCCCCAGCCAACTCCCCCCAGTTTATATACTGTGCATGACATCATAAGGTATGGAATATCCCTTTGGCCAGTTTAGGTCAGCTGTCCTGGCTGTGTCCCCTCCCAACTTCTTGTGCCTCTCCAGCCTTCTTGCTGGCTGGGCATGAGAAGCTGAAAAATACTTGACTTGCTTTAAGTACTACTGAGCAACAACTGAAAACACCAGTGTGTTATCAACATTTTTCTCATACTAAATCCAAAACATAACACTATACCAGCTACTAGAAAGAAAATTAACTCTATCCCAGCCAAAACCAGGACATCAACAGACAAGAATTAAGAAGTAGGGACAGGAGGTAGATAAAAGCAGATGTAGGAAAAAAAAAAAGCAAAAAGATTAAGAAAATAAAGGAAAAAATAAAAAACAGGAACATCAAGCTAAATAAACAAAATTTTAAAAGTGACAGCATTTTTAAATTACACAGCACAGACTAGAATAAAATATAAAGACAGTGAAGTGGATAAAAGTAGATAAAATAAAAGCAACAGGACACAAGAAATAAAAAAATAGGGTTAGACATCTTGATAAAAGTAGACATAGAAAATTTTAAGAGTCATAACGTAGAGAACAGATAGGAAAAAAGGAAACAATAGAGACAGAAAAATACATAAAAGTGAACAAAGAAACAAAATTCAAAAGTGAAGGCATTAAGAGAGGAAAACATTTTAAAATAGCAAAAACCCCTAAACAGGCAGTGTGAGAGGCTGAAAGAGTTAATGTCTCAAACATTGTGGTGGGGCAAGTTCTGCTTAACAACAAACTCTGCATAGCAAGGCACCACAGGTGAAAAGAAGCAGATCAGCACCCATCAGCAACAGGAGGGGGAGGGCATGCCAGAGGGTGCACAGCTCCCTGTTCTGATAAAGCTGTTCCGATATGCCAGCAGGGCAATTCACCAGGCTGTTCTGATATGCTCAGCAGGACAGCTCACCATACAGTGACAAAAGATCATGTTTGCAGGGAAGGGGAAGTTACCCCCCAAACGACTCCCAAGTCCCAAAGGCTCACAAACTGCTCATGACACCTCATTAGCCTAATAAGTTTGAGTGCCTGCCCGAATGAGGGGCAAGGAGTATAAAAGGACACAACCTGAAGCCCCAGGTGTGGAAGCCCACTGGGACTGGACCCCTCAGCTGACTGAACCAATGCTGGACCCAGGACTGGTGAAATCTTTCTCTTCTCTCTCTCTGCCTTGTTTCTCTCTTTCTTTTTCCTTTTCTGTAATCCCTACATCTTATCCCTGTAGACATAAACCATTGACCAAGTCTGGGACTAGGAGTGGATCCAGCTGCCCCTAGGCTCCTCTGTGAGAAGGAGTCTATAAAGCAAAGTGGTCTGCTCTGAACCTCGTGACTCGACAGAAGGGGTCTCCATACTCTCTTCCCTGAACTGATCCAAAAATAAGCAAGGCCTGTAGTACATGTTTGGTGATGCAGGGTTAGCACAGGTTACACAGTTTACTGACGTAGTTTCATGCCAATTTTTGTCGTGAGCGAATAAAGTTGAATTTTGTGAGTTAAAGGATCCCTGGTGTCATATCACTTTAATCCTGACCTGGGAATCGGCAAACCTGAGTTGTCATCCCGAGAAACTGAGACATGACAGACAAAGACATAGAAAGAAAATTTTACAAGCAACTGGGTACGGGACATACTAGAATGGATTAAAAAATAAAGACAGCAAACTGGCTAAAAATAGATGAGGAAAGAAAATTTAAAAGAGATGGGGTACAGGACAGACAGGAAAAAGTAAAAAAAGGGAGTGACATCTTGATAAAAGTAGACATAAACCAGAAATTTTAAAAGCGACAAGATACAGTAAACAGGAAAAAATTAAAAATAGGGACAGAAAACAAGATAAAAGTACACCTAGAAAAAAAGATTTGAAAAGGAAAAGGATTATGAGATAAAAAGTTGAAAAATAGGGACAGGGAACTACATAAAAGTAGACAGAAAATTTTAGAAGTAATGCAGTTCATGACAGGAAAGAATTAAAAATTAGAAACAGTTACTGGATAAAAGAAGACATAGAAAGACTATTTTAAAAGCACAGCATTAAGGAAATAAAGGAAAAAATAGGGACAGCGAACTAAAACAGACATAGAAAGGAAATTTTAAAAGCAATGGAGAGTAAGACAAAGGAAAAAAAAAATATTGATAGGCTGAAAAAGAGATACATAGAAAGTAAATTTTAAAAGTGATGTGGTAAAGGACAGACAGGAAAGAATTAAAAACCAGCAATATGCAGCATCATAAAAGCAGACATAGAAGGAAAATTTAAAACGTGATGGGATACAGGACAGGAAAGAATTAAAAAATAGGGACAGAACTGGTTATCAGAGATAGAAAATTTTAAAAAGTGACAGAATAAGGAAAAATGGAAAATAATGAAAAATAGGGACAGCAAACTAAAGAAATGAAGATGTAGAAACAAAATCTAAAAAGCAACAGGCTACAGGACAGACAAGAAAGTATTAAACAATAGTGACAGCAAACTACATCAAGAAATAGAAAGGAAATTTAAAAGTGATGGAGTGCAAGACAGGAAAAAGTGAGATGGTACAGGACAGAGGCTAAAATTAAAAAAACAAAGACAGTGAATAGGTTAAAGTAGGCATAGAAAGCAAATTTGAAAAAAGTGACAGGTGTCATGGTTTAACCCCAGCTGGCAACTAAGCACCACCCAGCTGCTTGCTCGCTGCCCCCCTGCAGCGGGATGGGGGAGAAAAATCAGAAAAAAAAGTAAAACTCACAGGTTGAGATAAAGACAGTTTAATAGGTAAAGCAGAAGCCGTGCACACAAACAAAGCAAGACAAGGAATTCATTCCCTGCTTCCCATCAGCAGGCAGGTGTTCGGCCATCTCCAGGAAAGGAGGGCTCCATCCTGTGTAACGGTTACGTGGGAAGACAAATGCCATCGCTCTGAATGTCCCCCCTTCCTTCTCCTTCCCCCAGCTTGATATGCTGAGCATGACATCATATGGTCTGGAACAGCCCTTGGGTCAGTTGGGGTCAGCTGTCCCAGCTGTGTCCCCTCCCAGCTCCTTGTTCAGCCCCAGTCTGCTCGCTGGTGGGGCAGGGTGAGAAGCAGAACAGCCCTCGACTCTGTGCAAGCACTGCTCAGCAATAACAAAAACTTCCCTGTGTTATCAACGCTGTTTTCAGCACAAATCCAAAACGTGGCCCCATACTAGCTACTGGGAAGAAAAATAACTCAATCCCACCCAAAACCAGCACAACAGGGTATGTGACAGAGACAAAAGAATTAAAACATGGGGACAGCTAACTAAACAAACAGACATAGGAAGAAAATTTAAAAGGTGATGGGCTACATGACAGACAGGAATAACTTAAAGACAGTGAATAGGTTAAAGTAGACATAGAAAGAAAAAGTAAAAAGCAACGGGGTACACAATAGTGAGGAAAGAATTAAAAAACAGTGATACACACCTCGATACAAGTAGACATAGAAGGAAAATTTAAGAAGTGATTGGGTACAGGACAACAAAAATAAAATTAAAATAGCCACAGTGAACTAAAACTGAGAAATATGAAGGAAATTTAAAAGTGACACAGGGGCACAGGACAGAGAGGAAAAAAAATAAAAAATAAAGACAGTGAACTGGATAAAAGTAGACCTAGAAAGCAAATTTTCAAAGCAACAGGGTACACAACAGACAGGAAATAATTAAAAAATAGCAATAGGCAGCTTCATAAAAGTAGATGTACCATCATGGTTTAACCCTGGCTGGCAACTAAGTACCATACAGCTGCTCACTTACTCCCCCACAGTGGGATAGGGGAAGAATCGGGAGGGTAAATGTGAGAAACTCATGGGTTGATATAAAAAGTTTAATAATTAAAAAGACATTTTTTAAAAAAGTTGTAAGAGGAAAAAAAAACCAAACAGCAAATGAAAACAATTGCTCACCACCAACTGACCGATGCCCAGCCAGACTCAAGCAACTGGGTACAGGACAGAGAGGGAGGAATTAAAATATAGGGTCAGGGAGACAGAGAGGGGAAGACATAGAAATTAAATTTTAAAAGTAATGGGGTACAAGGCAGTGCAGAAAAAAATGAAAAACAGGGAGAAGAAGCTGGTTAGAGAGAGGCATATGAAAAATTTAAAAGGCAACAGAGTACTGGGCAGAGTTGACAGAAGAATAACAAGTTTTGAGGAGCCATACACATAGGTGGGCAGGCAGAGAGGGAGACAGAGGAAGGGAGGCAGAGGTGGGCCAGGATGTAGAGGAGAGGACTTGCGACTCACCACAGCTCCTGGTGCTGGCAGGAGACCTTCACCACCCCAATGCTTCTCTCTCTGCCTCTGCCCCTTCCTCCTCCCCAGTGCCGGCTGCCTGACCCTCACGTACTCGGCAGCACGCAGTGGACACCTCAGTGCTCCTCATCCACAAGGCTTGCTTTGATACACAGTGGCTCACGCATGTAGCCAACAAAGGCCAGGGACAGCTCAGAGGGATCCTTCCTTGCCACAGGGACTGGCCATTCCTTGCTGCAGGCACCTACCAGCCAGCCAGACCCCCCTGCACTCCCTCCTCAGCCAGTTCCCCTGCCCAGGCAGCCCCCTTTACAGCTGGAGCCCCTTCACACAGCAGGGCCAGCCCCATCCTCAGCCTCACTGGCCACACCTGGGGCCATCCCAGCCCCAGCTGGAGCCCATCAGGAACAGGGGCCATTGCCAAAGCCCCACAGCACATCATCCCTGCCCCTGCACCTAGCCACATCCAGGGAGACAGAGGAGGCAGGAAAAATTTATTCATTAATGCATATAAGAAATCCTGGCAGTGAGTTGGCTACAAGGCTCAGTGCCCAAAGGCAGCAGGATGGGGGGATAAAAGGGAAGAGAAAAGCAGGAGGAAGGACAGAGGGACACAGGCGTGCAAGACAGGGAGCCAGGAAATTGGATGCTGGGAACAAGAGAGGGACAAGAAGCAGGAAAACAGTGTAGAGAGAGAAGAGCAGAGAGACTGAGCAGAACAGCAGGGATGGAGATGGAGGAATAAATAATAGGAAGCAGGGGAGAGAAGGGGAAGAGACTGGCAGGACAAGAAGATAAACACAGGACAAGGGACAGGGAAACATTCTCAAGTGATACAGGAGAAGAAACAGCAAGAACTAGAAAACAGAAACAGGGAGCCAGGTAGAGAGAAACATTTCAAAAAGCAACAGCATACAAGAAACATAGGCAAGAGCTAACAAGCAGACAGAGGGAGAGGCAGACGGAGAGGCAGACAGAAAAGGTAAGAAGTGACAGGGTACAGGACAGAGAGGGAAGAGTTAAGAACTAGAGACAGGGAGATGGATAGAAGGAAACACAGAAAATTTTGAAAGCAACAGGGTACAAGAATCAAAAAGTAGGTACATGGAGCTGCATAGAGGGAGACGTTAAGAACGAAATTTGAAAAGCAACAGGGTACAAGAAACACAGGCGAGAAATTAAACTAAGGTCAGGGAGACAAAGAGAGGGAAAAGTAGCAAGAAAATTTTAAAAGCAACTGGGTTTAAGAAACATGCAAGAATTTAAATAGGGATGGAGAGGCAGGAAGTTTCAAAAGTGATGACATACAAGAAACATAGGGAAGATTTAAAAAACAGGGACAGGGAGCCTGATAGAAGGAAACTGTGGTGGGTTGACCTTGCCTGGCTGACGAGTGTCCACCAAGCCACTCTATCATTCCTCCTCCTCAACAAGACAGGAGGGTAGAAAATACAACAAAAAAGCTTGTGGGTCAAGATAAGGACAAAGAGATCACTCACCAATTACTGTCACAGGCAAAACAGACTCAACTTGGGGAAATTAATTTATTGTCAGTCAAAATCAGAGTACAATAATGAGAAATGTGATAAATTTATGTGTTTGTTAATCAAACCAGTTCTGTAAGCCTTGCACAATGTGTTCGTTTTTGCAAGGCAGTATTAGCCTTTGCAAGCAGGTGCGGTTGGAAACTTTGTAACTGCAATGTCTTGCTAAGTGAACAAGATGTATTAGCTGTCAATGCCTAATAAGGAGATATTTTAAAGTACGCATGCTCCAGATGACAAGAAACACAGAAGACTACCACAGCCTTCATCCCACTACTCCCCCAGCAACAAGGCGTGCAATCACAGAAGATACTAAACAAGCCCACGTGGGCCCGGACTCTGGACTCTAACCTGGCAACAAAAAAAAAACTAAAAAGGGGACTCTGAAGGGGGGGGGGGTGCACGCCATTGGTAGAGCGGAGACTCCCCCGGTGCCCAGCGCTGTTTTGCCTGTTTGCCGTTTGCTTCAATAAACTTTGATTGGATTACCCATGGGCTGGCGTACAATTTTTTGTCGCCGCTTATAACAAGAAATATGAACAAATCTGAAAAACACCTTCCCCCCACCCCTCTCTTTTCTTCCTGGGCTCATTTTCACTCCTGACTTCTCTACCTCCTCCTACCGAGCTAGCACAGGGGGAGAGGGAGCGGGGGGTTGCAGTCATTCATCACAAGTTGTCTCTGCTGCTCCTTCCTTCTTCGTGTTCTTCTGTTCCAGTGTGGTGTCACTCCCATGGGGCCACACGTCCTGCCAGAAAACCTGCTCCAGTGTGGGCTCCTCTCCACAGCGTCACAGCCTCCTTTGGGTGCATCCGCCGGCTCTGGCGAGGGGTTCCCCATCGGCTTCAGGGTGCATATCTGCTCTGCCATGGACCTCCGTGGGCTGCAGGGGGACAGCCTGTGTCACCATAGTCTTCACTGCAGGCTGCAGGGGAATCTGCTTTAGGACCTGGATCACCTCCTCCTTTTCCTTCTTCACTGACTGTGGTGTCTGCAGGACTGACAGCTTCTGCACAGCATTGTTTTAGCCCTTCTTAAATATCACAGAGGTGCTACCAGTGTTGCTGGTTGGCTCAGCTTTGACCAGTAGCACCTCCATCTTGGAGCTAGAACTGGCTGTGCCCAACATGGGGACAAGTCCTGGTGTCTTCTCACAGAACCCACCCCTGCAGCCCCTGCCCACTCCCCTGCCCCAGCTTGTCACACAAACTCACTACAACAGTGATCGGCTACAGGGCAGAGAAGGGGGATTGAAAAGTAGAAGGGAGACAGAGAGAGATGGGGCGGGGGGAGGGGGGTAGCAATGGGCTACAGGACAGAGAGGAGGAACTAATAAAAAGGGAGAGGATACCAGACAGAGAAATGGAGAAAAACAAATATTAGTGATGAGCCACAGGGCAGAAGGAAGAATTAAAAAAGGGGACAGTGAGGTAGATGACAGAGACTGAGAAATACCAAAAACACTGATGATCTAAAGGGGAGAGAGAGGGAAAATAAAGAATAGGGACAGGGAACCAGACAGAGAGAGAATAATAAAGACAACAATGGGCTATGGGACAGTGAGGGAAGAAGTTAAAACATAGGGACAGGGACCTGGAACAAGAGAATCTAAGAAAGTAAAAGTGTATCCAGAATACAGGGCAGAGAAAGGAATTGAAAAATAGAGACACAGCATCAGACAGGTGAGAGCAGCGGGGATTGTGAAGGGCTAAAGGGCAGACAGGGAGGAATTAACAAGATTGGCATAAGAAGACAGACGGATAAATGGAGAAAGACAAAGTAGTGATGGGCTGCAGGGCAGAGACAGAGGATAAAAAAAGAGGGATGGTGACATGCGGAAAACAGACTCCACAATTGGTGATATTGTAAAGTAGGTATGTTTATTCAGCACTGGGCAGCACGGGGGCTAGTCCCACCAAAGTCGTGCGCGCCGTCGGGCCTAATTGTGCAGGTTAAGTACATGTTCTACATACATATTCATTAGATTTCCAAGAAATGTTATACATATTCATTAGTTTTCCGGGAAACTAATAGCATATGCAAATGTCTTTTACGCAGGCACATTGAAGGTCTCTGGTGATCTTCAGGAGTCCTCCGGTGGTCTTCCATAGTCCTATACGTCCCAAGTTGAGTATTTTTGCTAAGGAGCACAGCAACACATCTGTCCTTGTGAACTGCCTCGTTGCAAAAAAAGAATCCTTTTTTCCAGGCCGTTGCTCCAACCGGGCAAGATCTTTTAAAACCGCAGTTGTGCCACCAAACCCGCTCAGGGTCCCTCCTAGCTTTTGACCGCCCTGAGATTTAACAGGCACACGCTCCATTCCATCTTCCAACAGCAAAAATACGTTAACGCTCTCGGACCCAGAGCGCAACCCTACGGATGTCCACGCACGCACCCTGCCGTTTTGATGAGGAGCCACCGAGCACCCCTGCGAGCACAGCTGCACGCGCCAGATCGGTTTCCCCTACGCCGCGAGTTACCGGTTCCGGTGAACGTAGTTTCTGACGCTTTAAACCGAAAACCGTATCTCGACGCTTCGCCACAGTAGAAACGACCCATCGCCACAACGCTACAAAAACGCAGTAACACCAATTGCAAACCCACAGCAGCAACAGCTCCAGAAATATTGAGACCAGGAACAAGGGAGAAAAATAAAACAGCTTCATCTCACGCACAGGGGAGCGGCAGGCAGAGAAAAGGGTAGGCATTCTGAGCCCTTACAGAAAACGGGCATTCTCCTTCCATTCCTCAGCCTGTCCGTGAAGGTCTAAATACCGCAACACTACCACGGCAACGTCGAGAGCAGGGAACAGCAGCCCGGCCGCTGGACTTGCCACTGACCCACGCTATTTCCGTAGCAGGACGCGTACGCAGAGGGACACGTTTTGCCACACACAGCCCTGAACTTCCTGAAAATTTACATTTACCAAAAAAAGCCACTTGGAACATATTGCCAAACAACATTCGGCAAGAAAGCTTTGATGCGTTTGACACACGCAAGTTTTTGGTCACTTGCTATTTGCTTCCTGTTGCTGCTGCTGTTCTTCCTTCAGAAATTCTACTCGTAGCCCAGTTATTCACTACCGGTTCAAGCATTTGCCTTCCTGGTATTACCAGCACATTCACAGAGGCAAATAACTTACTTGCTCTTCTGCAATTATCCAAACGACAATTACAGCCATGAAAGAGAAGGAGAGGTCAGGCAGCAGAAGAGCTCTGCAGGCTGGCACCAGTCAATATTGCACTCTCGAAGAACAAACAACAACAAAACAAAACCGTGACCCTGTATCCTTCTTTTTTTTTTTTTTTTTGTTCCCCCTTCTTCTTTCAGAGCTCATCCCTGCCTCAGCATTTTGTCTTGTCAGAGCATGAAGCGCAGGTGATCCGTACCCTGGCGACTTTTGCGTGTGATGAATGCCTGTTCAGAAATAGCCCAGATCTGCAAGACTGGTGTCATTTCTATGGTTTTAATCATCATAACTCACATTTTATTTACTCACGCATTTGTGAGGAAACTAATTAACTTTTAGACACTGCCTCTCCTTTTTTTGAGGGGTGGGGGTGGAAATGTGTTAGAGACTGAAAAACATTACGATTCAGAGCTCCCAACCACGAGGGAGTGGTGGAGAAATCAATGAAAGCAAAGACCAACAGCAGCAACATCAACTGAAAGTTGGCTTTCATTCCGATCACGTACTTAAGCGACTCTCCTTGCAAGTCTATGCCTCGGTCCTAGGAATGACTAGTCCCTTTTTGGAAGGACAAACTTTTTCACTTAAAAGTCCTAGACTGAAGACTCCGCTGAATGGAATGGGGATTGTGCCACGGGACAACATGCCATCAACACTCTTAATGGGGAAGGGAAAAAAAAAAAAAAACAAAAAACCCAAATAAAAATCAAGTACCAGTTCCCATCATGTTTCACTCATTACATTTCTACTGGCATCTAGGTGCTCAAAAATGAACTACAGGGACACCACATATTCCTAACAATTCAGTTATACATGAAAAAGTAAAAGGCTATTTCCAACTTGCCCATAAAATCAGTATGAACAGAGAGAAGAGAAACACTCGACCCCCTAAAGAAGCTAACAGGCAGCTCTGAATTTACCAGACAGGACATTTCATTCTTTCACCTGAAACAAAAACACATCAAGAGACCGGTTCAGGAACAGGGCACGATCTGCTAACAGCAATTTTTCCATCAGCTTTTCGGCACTAGCAGCAAATTCACCTTCTCTGTGGGTTTAACGTGGAGCATCTGTAGTGCCCTCGAACTCGCAAGTGTTTCTCTCCGCTCCCCCAGCCCGATACGTGCGATTACCTGAGCAGCAAGCAGAATTAACCACGCGGGATTTTCTTCGTGTGACGCGGAAGGTGACGCTGGGAGAAGAGGAGACAAAGAAATGAACCTGCTTGTCACACCCAGCCAACGGTGAAAAGACAGGGGAGGATTCTGCCGGAAGGGCTCTGCACCCCAGGAGCTCTCGCCAGCCGGTTTCTCTCCCCTTTGCCCGGTACCGAGGGGACGACGACACCTCGCCCGTGCCCCCTCGCGGGGGGGGGGGGCTGCCCCAGGTGAGCCGGGGGACCCCCACCTCGCTTCTGCCCGCGGGAACGGACCGGGAGAGACACTCCACGCAGAGAGAGGAGCGTGGTGTGGATGGCATGCCCGAGGGAAGAGGCCGGGCTCCCCGCTGGCAGAAGGACAACTCACCTCCCTGCTGCTCGGAGCTGCTTGCTGCGGACAGCCCTGCCTGCGCCCGGCCGCTCTTCCGCCGTGCTGGGAGCGCAGTCCGGCCGACGGACGCTCCAGCGAAAAGACGCTCCAGCTAATCGCGCCCCCTGCCCGTTACAGCCGCAGGTACTTTTGCCTCTGGCTAATGCACGCTCCAGACAGCGGACACCCCGCCTCGTTCCAGCTCCCGCTTGCTACAGTTCTGGCTCCTTGAAGCCCCAGCTCCGCACTGAAGCTCCGCCTGATTTCAGCTGCTTCTCCTTACAAGCTCCAGCTACGTGCAACGGTCTGGGCTTTCCATAAGGTTGCATATCAACTGCTGTCAGAACTGGAGCATTAGGATTAAACATCAGAGTTACACGCCAAGTAAATATGCGTTAAGTTTGGGCGATTAATTACTTAATAACTATTCTGAGCGGCGCAGAAAGAAGAGCTGGACTCAAAGAGGGCACGTGGGGTGTGAAAAGCGCCTTCCCCCCCCACAGACCATCGCAGATGTTGAGCTCGGCCTGCTGCGTGCCGGCCTCCCGAACTTCGGCGTCCGACACAACCAGACCCCCATCTACGGGGAGGGACCACGCACCCTGCCCGCCCCCCGCTTCCCCCCGCAGCCCCCAACACCCTCCCACCCACCTGCAAAACCAGCCAAGCCGGCTCCCGCTTTTGGCCCCCACACCAGCTGACTCGGGGCCCATTTGGGAGCCAAAAAACCCGGCTGCTGAGCCTGTTCTCAAGGCTCAAACACGCAGGGCCGGACCTCTGTTTCTGGGCCCAAAGCCGCCCAGCTCGGTCTGTTTCCGAGCCCCCGAATCAGCCACGCGAGCCTGCTGTCAAGCCCCAGGAACAGAAAACTTGTTCTCCACTTCTGACCCTGCATTGCCCACGGGCGACGCCGAGCGTAGCCACCCCACAGCCCTGCACCCCCGGGGCCCCACGCGCAGTTTCGGGGAGTGCTCGGGACCTGCAGAGGGCCCGGCCCCACGCCTCTGCAGGGCAGCCCCAGCACAGGCAGGGCGTCGCTTCTCGACTGCCGTTTCAGGCTTTATTTCCCCGCCATCACCGGCACGGCCAGGCCCCCCACCCCAGACCTCCCAGCCGAAGCACCCCCACGGGTAGCCGGGCCCAGCCACCCGGAAAACAAGAAAACCAAAGAGGGAACAACAAGACAGACAACGTGGGGAAAGGCAAGGAGAAGGACACAGAAACAGAGAGAGCGCGGGAGGGATAGGGAGCAGGACAGAGAGATGGAGCAAGAAAGGAAAAAAGGACGGGAGGCAGAACCAAGGGAAAGAGAGACAAGGACGGGGAGCAGGACAAAGGGACGGAAGAGGAAAAAAAATTAGCGACGGGCTGCAGGACAGAGAGGAAGGGATTAAACAGACACAGGGAGCATGACAGAAGGACAGAGAGGAGACAGACAAAAGGGACAAAGAGCAGGCCAGCATCGGAGGGGAAAAAAAAACAACTGCGATGGGCAGTGGGAGAGAGATATGGAAAAAAGAAAAAAATACTGAGGAACAGAAAAAAGAAAGCAGCGACAGCTAGCTGGACGGGGGGACACAGTCAGAAAGGGCGGGAGAGGGAACCGGGCAGAGAAAGACAGACAGAAAAGGTAGCGAAAGAAAGCAAGGCAGAGGGACAGCAAGGCGGGGCGGGGGGGGGGAAGGGACAGGGGTCTGGACAGAGATGGAGAACTAAGCAGCAGGGACAGAGGAAAAGAGACAGAAAGAGGGACAGGGAACATGGCAGAGAAGGAAAAATCAGGACAGCGGCAGGACGGAGATCAAAAACTGGGACGGTCCTCAGGACAGAGAGGAATACGAATACGAGCAGGGAGCGGGACAAAGGGATACAGCGAGAAACGACGGGACAGGAAGCAAGACAGAGCGACAGACAAGAACGATGACAACGAGAGAGAGAGCGCGAGAAAGACAAAGACCGTGAGAAGCACGGGGCGGTGGGGAATTTAGAAAGAGAGGTATCAGGAGCCCTGCAGAGAGAGGGAGGGTGAATAAAAAAGGGGCAGGAAGCAGCACAAAGGGTCACAGAGAGTAAGAGATGAACAGGAAGAAGGACGGGGACAGCGAGATCCAGAATGACAAAAATAAAGAGCAACAGCGAGCAAGACAAAGGGAGAGAGAGAGAAACAGAAAGTAGGAAGAAGAGAGATAGGAAGGCAGGGACACAGAGCAGCACATAGAGGCGCAGAGAGGAAAAGAACGCCAGGGGAACAGGCCAGAGAAATTGGGAGGCGGGGAAGAGGCGGATGCAGATCAGGACAAGGAGATGGAAAAGGAAAAAACAGCAACTGGCTGCAGGACAAAGACGGGGGTGGGGGTGGGGAGAGGAAGAGGGAGCAGGACAAGAGAATAGACAGAAGAGGAGAGGTACAGGGAAGCAAAATAAAAACAAAACAAAACAAAAAAAAACCCCAAACGTCACAGCACCATGAGAAAGCGAGGGGGAGGCAGGGAGGGACCGGGACGCACAAGAGGAGCGACAGGGCCCCGAGGGCCCAGGACTCACCACAGCTCTCGCTCTTGGAGCTGCCAGGAGGCCTTGCCAGCTCAGAATCTTCCTTCTCCTTCTCTCCTGCCTTCCTCTTCTGTAACTCCAGTCGCTTGGCTGTCCTCCACATAACGGAACACGCGAGCGCCTCGCAGCTCTTACGAGATGAGGCCCCCTAGACACGTAGCCTCGCTCGCTCGCTCACTACGTGGCCGTACCGCGCTGCTGGTCATGCATACAGACCCTGGCGGTCTGACCTGCTGTGGACTACGAGGAGGGATCCTCCCACACCCAGAGAGGCAGGCTCTCTCTTGCCTGCAGCAGGAGGCAGCTGCCGGCCGGCCTTCCGTTTCTTCTTCTCTACCTTTCTGTGGCCTCTCCAGCTTCAGCAGCTCCCGTCCACAGCCAGCAAGCGCTCCGCCTGTCCCTCTGTGCTCCCGCGCCGCGAGGAGAGGGAGGCCAGGCAGAGACAGCCCACGCGAGCCTGAGGCTGCCGCAGTCAACGGCATCCCCGGGGACGAGCGGACAACCGCACTCACAGCGTGGCCTCTGGGAGAGGGAAAGAGGCAGCAGTGACCGTTATTAGCGTAGCTCGACCCTGGCCGGAGCCCCTCCTTCCGCAGGGGCTTCCGCAGACGCCGCTCGTTCCCCGCACCGCTGCTAACGGCACCCACGTTCAGGGAGACTCGAGAACATCGGAGAGCCAGCTTGCTGCCCTCACGACAGGGCTCAGGGGCTGCCTGCGGCTACAGCACAGGCTTCAGGGGAGGGGCTGGAGCTGGGGGCAGCCGCACGGGCCGAGCGGGGCCGGGGGAAGGCGCCGGGGGAGCTCCGGCAACTCGGGGAGGCGCCCGCTGGCAGCGCCTGGGGGGTGCCCGCCTCCGTCCCCTCTTCCCTTCTATCGGCTCTCGGGGAACCGCCCGGCGCTGCCCTGGCCCGGCTCGCCTCCAGCGGACCGGGAGCCTGCCGCAGCGGCCGCTTCGCAGCTTCCCGTCCCGCCAGCCCCGGGCGGCCGGCGGGCAGGAGGCACCCCCCCGCCACCGCCACCGCCCCGGCCCCCGCCGGAGGGGATCGCTCGCCTCACCCGCGGTCTCGGCGCTCGCCCGCCGCCGCCACGCTGCTCCCGGACACCGCGCATGCGCCGGAGGGGCCGGAGCCGGCGCGCGAACGCCGGGCTGCCCCACGCGCAGGACGGCGCATGCGCCCGGGAGGCGCGTCCGCACGGCTGGTCGGGGAGCGGGCGCAGCGGGAAGCCCGCGGAAAACCACGCGAAACCGGCAACGCTCCTGAGTCTGACCTGGTCGGACTCCGGGGGCCGCGGCGGCAGCGAGGACTACGCCGCGCCCGAGAGCCGCGCTGCTGCCCGGCCGCCGAGTCCGCGAAAACTACAGCTCCCGGCATGCCCCGGGAGGCAGCCTGCCCTGCTGCCTGACCCCGAGGGGACGCCGCTTCCGTTTCCGCCCACCCCCACGCCGGCGCAGCCGCAGTCCCCGCCGAGCCCCCAGCGCCGGTCCGGGCGGCTCCAGCGCGCTCCCGCCCCCGCCGCCGCCCCGGCACGGCGCGGCCCCCCCCCCCGCCCGGCTCCAGCTTCGGGCAGCGCCCGCCGCCGCCGCCCCGGCACGGCGCGGCCCCCCCCCCCGCCCGGCTCCAGCTTCGGGCAGCGCCCGCCGCCGCCGCCCCGGCACGGCACGGCGCGGCCCCCCCCCCCCCGCGTCCGGCTCCAGCTTCGGGCAGCGCCCGCCGCCGCCGCCCCGGCACGGCGCGGCCCCCCCCCCCGCCCGGCTCCAGCTTCGGGCAGCGCCCGCCGCCCCGGCACGGCACGGCACGGCACGGCGCGGCCCCCCCCCCCACCCCGCGCCCGGCTCCAGCTTCGGGCAGCGCCCGCCGCCGCCGCCCCGGCACGGCGCGGCCCCCCCCCCGCCCGCCCGGCTCCAGCTTCGGGCAGCGCCCGCCGCCGCCGCGCCGGCACGGTGCACCCCCGCTGCCGCTCCGTGCGTGCGATACGGACCCCGCCGTCCTCCTCGGGGCTTTCCCCGGGACCCGCCGGGCGACTGCGCAGCCCCGCCACGGGGCCCGGTGAGCACCCCCCCCACGCGCACGTGCTCCCAGCCGCCCTGTGAGCCGCCCCCCCCTCCCCCGCGCGCACGTGCTTCCAGCCCCTCTGTGAGCCCCCAGCTCCCCCCCCCCCGCCCCCGGCCTCGGCACAGGCGGCCCCCACCTCCCCCGGGCCACCCCCGCCTCCGACGTTCGCGGTCCGAGGGGCGCCCGGCCCCGCTCACCTTCTCCCGAGGGGCAGCCGCAGCCCGGCCACCGCTCCGCTCCGCTCCGCTCCTGCCTGGGCTCCCACCGGCCCCGCCCCGGCCCCTCCCCCGGCAGCCCCCCTTTCCAGGGAGGGGCCGTCGCCATCAGCCTCACTGCCCGCACCTGCGGCTCCTCCAGCCCCGGCCCGCAGCTGGGGGACCGAAATCCGGAACAAAACTCCTCAACACCCATGGGAAGTTAAGCAGCAGGCACTTCCTTGATTGAATGAAAGATGTCAAGAGTCACCTCATTTGGAAGAGGTGTTAACTGGGGTCAAAATACAGATTTTAATACCCATCTTATTTTAGTTCTAAGACTTGGCGATTGCCAGGTATCATCTTTTCCATTGACCCAGGTCCACCAGCGAGGCCACAAGGGAGATTTCTTCCAGAGAGAGGATAGAGTTATTAAGTCTAAAGTCCACGATTTGCTTTTCTCCTTCATGAAAAGATGAGTGGATCATATATCATCACTAGTCCCCCAAACTGTTAACCCTGAACTTTTCACCTGTCCTTTAATACAGTCAACTCCAAGCTAAATTTTTTCCGTCATTAAGAGGGGACCAAAGATCATGTAAAATATTATTATACTTTCTACAAATACATCCCCATCTTAGAGCTTTAGCTACTAGAGAAAGTCGCTGGAGTTTGGGGTCAGAGGAGCTGCAAGTATAAACTTTCATACAGCTCTGTTTAGGATGTGTGATTTTTCTCTGGTTGTCTAAAGCAGTCTAAATTTCCGTAGACGGTCCCGACTCTGGGTGGCTCTAACAAGGATCCTGGAACTCCAGTAAATTCTAAACAGCGTTTTATATTTCAAATATGATGCCAAGTTCCTTTTTGCACTTGTCTCTACGGTTTTGGCAACTGACAGACCCAAGGGGTGCCTGTACAAGTTTCTCCCGAAGGGCGATTAAATTAATTCTTTTGTCCATGAGGTGGATGGTTTGGTAATGTTATAATTCACAACGCTATAACTCCTTCTTTCAAATTTAAAAAAAACAATTGCCTTTTAAATCCATCCCATTTAATTTGCTAAAATGATTCTCATTGTTCTACATCTGTTCTCAAGTTTTGGTTAAATTCAATGTCAGTATTCTCCACGGAACTCGATTTTCATCTGACTTTGGAATCGGAAGGCAGGCTGTTACTGAGGTTAAATTTTGTGTCTTTACCAAACTTTGAATCAATTACAAAACTAGATTTATTTTTTTTTTTAATCCAAATTACAAAAACGGTTAACATCAAGATTAATAGCTCAAACAATAATTGTTTCATTTTGTTTATCTCATGTTTAGAACCCCTCAAAAAAACCCCACATAAACCCTATAAACACACAAAAAGATTACTGCCCTCGACAATATTCCTAATAGCAACCCCAATAGTATAAACTTTACACAGCTGTTTTCCCAAATAGATAACGTGAAACTTACTTATAGATTTTCAGGTTTAAAGGGCCAGTTTCTTTAGACTTCCAATTTCTTGTTGGTGCTTTCTTTATTCTTGAATAATGAAGCCAAGGTTCTTCTCCCAGACCTTTACTGCTATAAGGGTTGTTAAAATGACTCGATACGGTCCTTTCCACTTCTCCGTGATTTTATATATAGTCAATCTAATCTCCTGGTCGGAAGGGATGCGCTGCTACGTCCAATTCTAAGGGTCCAGCTGTGGAGACATACTGACAAAGTTCCTGAAAAGAATTGCTTAAAGAATTCATAACACCTTTTAAAAACCTATCTCCAAAGGCACTCAAGATACTCAGAACATAGGACTCTTGATATGGTCTTTCATACAATATTTCATAGTGACTTCAATTTTCTTTCTCTTCTGGCTATACTCTGATTCTTAATAGAGCCATGGGTAATGCTTTAACCCATGTGAGTGAGGTTTCCTGACAAATTTTACTCGACTGTTGCTTAAGGGTATAGTTCATTCTCTCCCCGCCCCCCCACCCGCCCCTTGCTTGTGGTCTATGTGGGGTGTGATAGTCTCAATCTATAGATAATACTTTGCTCAACTTGTCTCCTAATCTTTGCTATAAAATGAGGGCCATTGTCAGATGACATTCTTACAGGCACCCCACATTTTGGTATTATCTCTTTGAGCAAGACTTTGACTTCTTCCCTTGTGACAAGGGAAAGCCTCGAGCCACCCAGTAAAGATATCAACTAAAACTAGGATAGATCCTTCTTTTCAAGGCAATTCTATAAAATCAATTTGCTAATATTCTCCTAAAAAAATTTCCTTCTTTAATAATCCCAAAGATGATCTTATTACTGATTCGGGGATAATTTTATATATAAATTTCACATCCGCTTATAATTGTTTAAGCAATCTTTGTCATATTTCGCTTTCCGTTCCCCAGTATACTTTGTGATGTTCAGCTCGGGCAACTTCTCTTATTATTGTGGGTGGGACTATTATTTGACCTGTCGGTGTTACAGCCTATCCTGTTTCATTTTGTTAGCCTGCAATCTAATAATTAATTCTTCATCTTTTTCGTTATACTTTGGAGTTTCTTTAGGCAACTTTATACTTTTCTCTGGAACGAGTGCTAGGATGCCTTTTTCTGCAGCCTCTTTAGCAGCTTTATCAGCCAGTCGGTTACCTGCGTTCGGACCGGTCTTACCTAACTGATGTGCTTTACAGTGCATCATCGTGACTGCTGTTGGTTTTTGAATGGTTTCTAACAATTCCGGTATTTGTTCTGCGCGCTGAATGGTGGTTCCTTGTGCAGGTAACAGTCCTCTTTCTCTCCGCATCGCTCCATGTGCGCGTACTGCTCCAAAAGCATACTTTGAGTCTGTCCAAGTGTTGACTCGCTTTCCTTGACTTAGTTCCAGAGCTCGAATAAGAGCTATCAATTCAGCCTTTTGGGCAGATATCGTCGAAGGCAAAGCTGGCAACGCAATTACCTCCTCAGTAGTTATTGTCTATCTTGATAAACGTTTTCCTTCACAGATGGAACCGCTTCCGTCGGCATGTAGTTCCCAATCCGTTTCTTCTAGCGGCACATCTCAGAGATCCAGTCGGCTGGAGTAAACTCTTTCGATTGTCTGCAAGCAGTCACGTTCCAGTTCTCCTTTAACTTGAGCAGTTGTTGAAAACGCAACAGGGTTAACGGTGGTAGTAGTTTTTAGGTAAACATCATCTTGTTCCAGCAACACCACTTGGTATTTCAGCATCCTGCTAGGGGATACCCAATGCCCCCCGTTTCTGTTTTAGCACAACAGTTATCATATGGGAAACGTACGGTAATCCTTTGTCCTCAGGTTAAACTTACGAGCTTCCTGGATCAGTAGCACAGTTGCAGCGACGGCTCTCGGACGACCAGAGCATCCCAGACTCACATTATCTAAGCGCTTCGAGAAGTAGGCCGCAGCTCGCCCACTTGGCCCTAAATATTGGGCCAGGATACCCAGAGCTATACCTCTTCTTTCACGAGCAAAAAGTTCAAGTGTCTTTGTGAGATCTGGCAGGCCTAGGGCTGGCACCCCTATTACAGCCTGTTTCAATTCTTGGAAAGTAGCTTTCTCGGCATCGGTCCAATCCGTTGTTTGAGGTTTTGAGCTGCTCCTATAAAGGTCAGGCCAGCAAGCCACAATTTATCATCTACAGGTGACACCACTCGACCATTCCCGGAAATGCTCGTCATTAATTTTTTTCGTCTTAGGTTCGGGGAGATGACAAATTGCCTCTTTTCTCTCAGTTCCCAATTGTCTCTGCCCTTTTAGGATTTTAAAACTCATTTACATAAGTTTCTTCTTTCTGGGTTATTTGTTTTTTTTCTTTTGACGCTCGATATCCACCGATTCCCCAAAAGTTCAAAAAGTTAATAGTTAACTTTGTGCATTGTTCTTCCGTCTCAGCTACAATTAACAGATCATCCATATATTTCAGCAAGATTTCTTGATTATTTTCTTTCTTCCATATCTCTAATTCTCATGCCAATTGATTTCCAAAAATGGTAAGACTATTCTTAAAGCCTTGAGGCAAGACTGTCCACGTATATTGTGTTTTTCTCCCAGTCTCAGGATTTTCCCATTCCAAAGCAAAAACCTCTTGACTATTGGGATCCAAGGGAATACGGAAAAAGGCGTCTTTTCGGTCTAACACTGTGAACCATTCTTGTTTCTCCGCTAGGGTTGCTAACAAAGTATAAGGATTTGCTACTACCGGATGAATATCTTGTACTATTTGATTTATTGCTCTGAGGAGGTCTTGAACTAATCTATCATCTTTTTCATTAGCCTTTTAACAGGCAAGATCGGGGTGTTATATCTGGATTCACATTCTGTTAACAATTTGTATCTTAAAAATTTTTGTATTACCATTACTAACCCTTTCTGACTTTCCGGTTTTAGGGGGTATTGTTTAATTCTTACCGGATTCCATCCCGGCTTTAAATCAACTCTCACGGGTTCTGCTTTTCGGAGTTACCAGGAACTTCCCAGTCCAGACGATTGGAATTACAGCATTAGACTTTGACTGGTATAATCTTCTGCTGTCGGTAACCATCCTGTTAACAACAAAACCAATGCTTCGATACGTTTAGTTTCTGGAATTAAAATTTTAATCTCTCCATTTTGAAATTTAATTTCTGCCTCTAAGTTCTCAAATAGATCTCTCCTTAACAGGAGTTTAGGAGAATTTGGCACATACAAAAACTGCCGAGTGACCCGTTGCTTTCCTAATTTCATTGTGAAAGACTTAAAGAAGGGTCTAGTTTCTCGTTCACCTGTTGCACCGACACCACCAATTTCTTCAAAACTTAACTCTCCCTCTAAGGTATTTAAAACTGAAAAGGTGACTCTAGTGTCAATGCAAATTCAATTTTCTGTTCTCCCAGTTTAGCTGTAACCAGAGGTTCTGCTGGGAGACTCCCTTCCGGTCCCCGTCAGATACGTTCACTTAAAAAGAACAAATCTACATATGGCACTTTATTCCAGTTACTCTCTCTCCTACAAAACGACAGTAATCGCAATATAGTATTGTAACTCAAAGTTCTGTTTGTTTACCATTTTTCCTGCAACTCACCCCAACGTGCCAATAAACATCCCGACGCTGATGTTTTTGGTATCTTTTCATCAGCAGTTCCATTTCCTGCACTCTTATTCTTAAACAATTTTGCTAATGCCATTATACTTATATACATTCAAATACCAAATACCAAACAAATGCAAATGACAACTGTCCCAAATAATACACAAAGTCCAACCCAGCAATAGCTTTCGCTTATGACTTACGGGCAGACGCCTAGGCTTCCACTGCAGACGGGTACCCTCCAAGCCCCAACCCTGCGAAGCTTTCGCCACGCCTCACGGGCAGGCTTTCCAAACAAATTCCAAAGCAGCAGCGCCTCACCTTTTTTGCAGGGAACGCTGCGAGGAGCTTTGCGAGTCGAGGGTGACGGTTCTCCCCGAGAATGCCTCGGTGCCGGCCGGAGTTCGATCGACACTCGATCTCATCCAGTCTCACTCGCAAGGTCCCATCTGGGTCGCCAAAACCGTTCCCAAAATCCAGAATAAAACTCCTTAACACCAACGTGAAGTTAAGAAGCAGGCACTTCGTTTATCGCAGCGCTGGGGACACGGGGGATCGCTCCTCCAAAGGCGTGCCCCACGTAGTATCAAAATCCACCAGTTTTCACAGAGTTTTTCTGTCAGGTCATTGTTACCTAAGCTCCTTCTGTAAAAATGCATACTATGCTCGTTCTTAAATTTAACCTTTATAATGATCGGTCCTTTGATTATATAACCTTATCAATAGCCTTATTTAAAAACAATCATTGGTCAGTTACACTTAGCTCTGCTGACTGGCATCTTCGATCCTCAAATCGAGATGGGAAGGGTAAGGGGGTTTCCAAGCAGCAAACTGGTGTCCACGACAGTTTCCTTAGTTTCCTGAAACAGAACGTAGAAAAGCCAGTAACTTCCTGGTGAGGTTTCTAGGGTTAGCTCTTTCAAACTTTAACAATATTAAGGTTCCTAGAGTCACGCGTAACACAGCTCCTAAAGTTTCTATGGCTACGTTTCAAACTTGACAATCCCATACGTTATGCTTCACAATTTTACTTCTTAATCAAACCTAACTCTTCTATGTGATTAAATTTTGATTTCTTTACCAGAATATTTGCAACAGCCGGAGCCCAGCAGGAACAGGGGGGGCACGGCCCGACCCCCCCAGCGCCTCACCTCCTCCTCCTCCCCTGGGCTCCCTCACGGCCCCTCGCCCCGTGCAAAGGGAGCGCAAACGCAGCCCGGAGGGCAAAGAGGACGGCCGGCCAGCGTTTATTCAGTCAGTCGCGTGCCTATCGAGTCCCGCCAGCGAGTCTGCTCCGGGGCTCGGGGCGCCCCCCCGGCGCTCCCCCTGCCCCTCAGACACCTCTGATAGCATATTTCCATACATTCTGTATGGCCCGTCTAAATATTGGGATGGTTTTAATATTTTGTACCAGCTGTGGAAACTGGTTTGCTGCTAGGTGACTGCAAAAGTGAGATTTGGTAAATAATTATTAGAAATCTTATACTAACACTACGATTGAAACAATAGACAAAAGTACAGCCAAGCAATCGACTAGCAGAGGTAGGTACTCCTAAGTTTTGCAGTTCTTTGCTCTTATGACTAGATGTTCCTGGACGCCAGATGAGAACAATGCTGAAACTGACCACACGTGATTGAAACAGCGTTAAGCTTCAAGATCAAAGAACAAGGACGAGAATAAAGACTTCAAGGACAGCCAGCAAGAACTTCAAATGGGTCCGTGGTGGTAAAAGCAGCCCTTTGCCTCAAAGGGATCCTTCATTGCGCGTGATCGGATGTAGGCAGTACTACGATAATCAGTTATAATCATTTTTATGTATACGTATTCTAATCTGATTAATATGCCATTAGTTATTCTCTATAACCTGTTTGTGCTAAAGCTGTGGCATGCACGCTAGGTGGAACTATCCCCCGTGCATCCAGCGCTGCAATGAAGAATGCCTGCTTTCTAAAACTCCAAAACGAGTCTTAGGGAGTTTCTTCGACCGGCTTTTCAGTATCAGAGGTACAAGGGAGGAAAGAAAAAGAAAAAAAAAAAAAGAAAAAAGAAAAAAAAAAAAGGCAGCGGTGTGGGAAAGAGAGGGGACCAGGGGAGGGGCAGGGCGGGACCAGAACGCAGAAGAGGGGAGTCAGGGCCCCGAGGGCCCGGGGCTCACCACAGCTCTCGTTCTTGGCGCTGCCAGGAGAATTTGCCAGTTCAGACGCTTCTTTCTGCCCCTCTCCCGCTCCCCTCCTCTTCTGTAACTCCGGCGGCACGGCCGTCCTCCCCCTAGGAGAACACGCGTCTCGTAGGTCTTGCAAGACGAGGCTTCCCAGGCACGAAGCCTCGCTCGCTCGCACACTACGTGGCCGTACCGCACCGTCGGTGCTGCATACGGACCCTGCGGACTACAAAGAGGGATCCTTCCACACGCGGAGAGGCAGGCTCTCTCTTGCCTGCAGCGGGAGGCAGCTGCCGGCCGGCCGGCCGGCCTTCCATTTCTGCTTCTCTACCTTTCTGTGGCCTCTCCAGCTTCAGCCGCAGCAGCTCCTGCCCGCAGCCGGTAAGCGCCCCGCCTGTCCCTTCGTGCTCCCGCGCCGCGAGGAGAGGGAGGCCGGGCAGCGACAGCCCGTGCCAGCTTTCCTTGCCGGCGGCGTTCCCTTACCGGGAGGAAGCAACGAGCGCGGCGGCACCTCCCGCCGGTGCCGCATTGCCGTTACCGTCGGACGGCACGTGCAGGACCGGGGCAGCCCCGCGCACTCGCAGCCTCCGAGCTGCAGTACCGACCATTGGTCGCGGGGTGGCAGCGGCGAGCGCTTGGCACAACGCGCCAGCGCGCATGCGCGGCACCCCAGCCGCAGTACCGAGCTCTGCTCAATAGGTGGCGGAAGAGAGCGCAGGAGAAACGCGCCGCTACCGCGCATGCGCGGCTCCCGAGCCGCTGTACCGCGTTTTGGTTGCCGGGCAACAGCAGGAGGGCGGCAAAAGGCGCCACCGCGCATGCGCGGCACCCGAAAGCCAGTGCCGCGTTTTGGTTGCCGGGCAACAGGTGGAGCGCCGTAAACCGCGCAGCCGCGCATGCGCGGTGGCCGAGGCGTCGTGTCGCGCTTTGGTTGCCGGGCAACAGCGGCGAGCGCCGTAAAAGGCGCACCGCGCATGCGCGGTTGCCGAGCTGCCGTAACGCGCTCCGGTTGCTGGGCAACAGCGCGAGCGCCGTAAACCGCAGGGCCGCGCATGCGCGGTGGCCGAGGCGTCGTGTCGCGCTTTGGTTGCCAGGCAACAGCGGCAGGCGCCGTAAAAGGCGCACCGCGCATGCGCGGCTGCCGAGCTGCCGTAACGCGCTCCGGTTGCTGGGCAACAGCACGAGCGCCGTAAACCGCAGAGCCGCGCATGCGCGGTGGCCGAGGCGTCGTGTCGCGCTTTGGTTGCCGGGCAACAGCGGCGAGCGCCGTAAAAGGCCCACCGCGCATGCGCGGCTGCCGAGCTGCCGTAACGCGCTCCGGCTGCTGGGCAACGCCAGGAGCGCCGCCGCGCATGCGCGGTTGCCGCCACGCCGTGTCGGAGCTCCGGCGACTCGGGGGAAGGCGCCCGTTGGCCGCGCCTGCGGGGTGCCCGCCTCCGTCCCCTCTTCCCTTCTATCGGCTCTCGGGGAACTGCCCGGCGCTGCCCTGGCCCGGCTCGCCTCCGGCGGACCGGGAGCCTGCCGCGGCGGCCGCTTCGCAGCTTCCCGTCCCGCCAGCCCCGGCCGGCCAGGAGGCACCCCTCGCCCCCGCCCCCGCCGGAGCGGATCGCTCGCCTCACCCGCGGTCCCGGCGCTCGCCCGCTGCCGCCGAGACCCGCGCCCTGCGCGCCGCCACGGTGCTCCCGGACGGCGCGCCGGAGGGCTCAGAGCCGGCGCGCGAACGCCGGGCTGCAGTACCACACTTTGCCCACAAGGCGGCAGCACCCGACGCGGCGGCGCTGCTGCGCACCTGTGCGGTGCCGGCGCTGCTGTTCCGCGCTTTGCCCGCTGAGCGCCCGCCCACACCGCGCACGTGGGGCGGCACCGGCGTTTCCTTACCGGGAGGAAGCAACGAGCGCGGCGGCACTCTCCCCCCGTGCCGCACTGCCGTTACCGTTGGACCACGGGTGCCGTTACAGGGGCACCACCGCGCCTTTGCAGCCTCCGAGCTGTAGGACCCCATTTTGGTCGCCGGGCAGCAGCATCCCCACAACGATCCTCTTCGGAGCAGCGGCTGGACGACGGATGACTGACAGCTCAGCCCAGCAGAGACCAGACACAGGCGGCAACTACTTACTGGGGGCACAGGGCTTACGTTGCCCTGCCCTTTCCCCACTCGCAGCCCAGGCAGTCATCTTCATCGCCTCCGTTCCAAAAAGCACCCGAGTGCCTGGAGCGTTTACAGCAGTCAAGTGCAAAGAACAGACAAGTCGGGTGGTCGCTTCTGCCCCTGCCCTCCCCACCCCATTATCTAGAGAGGAGAAGCAGCACAGGGAACCTGCAAATGGGGGGGGGGGAAGCGGGGGGGGTGTCCCCTGGAGCAAGCCCCAGGGACTGCTGTATCCCCTCTGCATGTGGCATCAGGGTTGCGGGAGTGACAGCAGCCAGTCAACAGATGCTGGCGACAGATTTTAAAAACAAAAAATAACGCCTGGTTCAGCTGACAGCCTGAAGGCAGGCCACAAGAGACCCAAAGCTGCTCTGTGCCAGAGGGGCAGCTCTGTTCAGCAGGAAACGCCGCGTCCCAGCGCACCAGATGCCAGCGGCCCACCTGCAAGCGAGCGATACCCTGGCGACCCTGGGGCTCAGTTGGGGTGGGCGCACCTTTCCTCACCTCCGTGCCGTCAGAACTCTGCTCTCCCAATCCTGCGCGCACGCAAGGCTTCTTGTGCGGGGCTTGTCTCTTATCGAAGAGACGCTGCACGGTGTTACTTACCGCCCCGCCCTCCGGCGTGCAAAGGAATCAGCCGTGAAGCAGGGATAGCAAAGAGGCCTGTCGGGATAGTAGTAGTCCTCAGCAGATGACCGTAGAGCCCTCGAGGTTCCATCTTTGCTCCCTACACGAGGGTGGCTCCGCACTCCTTGCCGCTCCCGCCAGCAAGCGACACAATTGCCCTTTGCTGCCTGCAACAGGCAGTACCTGCACGGCCCCAGTACTGCCGCTTACAGAGCGAGAGGCGCTCGCTATAAAGCGGCAATGAAGAACAAGGACGGCCCGTCAAGATGGCAGGACGAACATAGAGAGCCTCCAGCATTAGCCAGGCAGGGCTTGCAACTCACCTCGTGTCGTGGTTTAACGCCAGCCAGCAACAAAGCCCCACGCGACCGCTCACTCGCTCCCCCGCCCCCAGTGGGACGGGGAGACAATCGGAAGGGCGAAAGTGAGAAAACTCATGGCTTGAAACGAAAACAGTCTAATCATTAAAAAGAAACAACAACAACAACTTGCAAGGAAAAGAAGAAGAAAAAATGACAGAGAATGGGGTGCAGGCAGCATGCCAGGGGTCTGGAGCCTGACGGATGATGGGGGGGGTGGGGGGGGTGGTGTGGAATATGGAGGAGGGAAAGGAAGAAGGGGGAAACGGGGGGGACGGGACAGGAGACAGAAGAGCAGGGGATGCAGGGGGAAACAACTCGCATGGGTTAAAAACTCGCATGGGTGAAGGGGGCGGGCTGGAGCAGCAGGGGGCATATGGGGGAGAAACACATGCGGGGGGGGGGGGGGGGGGGGAGGGTAGGTGAGGGTACAAAGGTGCATGGGGGGACACGGGTGGGGATGACCTACCCCAGGGAGTCCACCCAGGATGATCCACAGCAGGTAACTCGCCTGGGATAACCCGCAACAGAGCATCCACAGCAGATAATCCACACTGGGAGGACCCCCAGCAACGCCCCTCAAACTGCCTGTGCTTCACCCCCAATCTTCCCCAAACTGGGGAGTTTTCTGCTTTTTCAAAATACTCAGTTTGGGGTGTGTTTCAGTGCTTTTCCACAACATAAAAAGGGGTGATCTTTTGGTTGCGGTTTTGTGCATGAAAATGGGGTGGGTTTTTTGCTTTCCAGCTGCACAAATCCAGGCGGATTTGGCTTTCCCAGGAGTCCCAAATTTGTTTGGTTTTTTCCGTTGCAGGCCCAGAATCAGGGGGTTTGGGGTTGTCCTGGTTTCGGCTGGAATAAAGTTCATTTTCTTCTGACTAGCTGGTACAGGGCCATTTTGGATTTAGAATGAGAACAATGTTGACAACACCCCGATGCTGTAGCTGTTGCTAAGCAGCGTTTAGACTAAGTCAGGGACCTTCCAGCTTCTCATACCGCCCTGCCAGCAGAGGCTGGGGGTGCACAAGAAGAGTCGCTGAGCTAAAGGAGGATTCCAGGTAAACAGGTCAGCTTGAAATACACCACCTCCTTTACAACTTAAGAGCGATTTGAGCACTTAAAATCAGCACTTAGGCTAATTGATACCATTTTGAACACCTTCTTAGCATACAAGTAAACACTCTCGCCGGTGTTGGAAAACGTCTCCTCCCTTCCTTACAGCACTGCTGCAGGGAGATAACCCTGGGAGGCTGCGGGACGAGGTCGTACACAATCAGAATCTACGCTTACGGATCCACCGCAACAGCTGCAGCCCTTGCGCTGCTGCTCCTGCTGCTGCTTTGCATCTTGCTTGTTTGGTGAATAAAGCTGAAAGCGAAGTGGAAAACTTCAAAGAGCAAAATGAAAAATAAAGAATAAATCTCAATCATTCACTTTACACTAAAAAGGTGTGCCCATGTTTATATACATCCAATAAAAATACTTATACTATAAAAGTATTTGATTTTCCTTTTCCATTACCTTAACTTGCACAGCTCTGAATTCATACCATTAAATTATCTCTCTCCAAAGTACACGGTTTTAATGGGACTAGGGGTTTTTGTGCGTGTTGCATAACGCGGAGGGACACCTGGCCAGCTGAGCTGCCCAAGAGAGGTGCTACTGAACTGCCAGGGAAACGCACCATTGAAAGCCAGACAGAAGGAAAGTACTTCAGAGCACTCCGTCAAAACATCAGGAAAAAAACCCATAACATTCAGTTGCCTCTCTTTTTAAATGTTTAGACAAATACCTAACTGCTTACATACACCTAACAAATCATATACTACAGCTATTTGGCAGTTACAGTTTAAACAATGCAAGTCAATTTGTAAAATCCCCACTGCTGCAATACCTCAGACTACCAAAAAGGACTGGTGGGTTTCCTAATGCTTTTGGCAGTACTGAAGCATGCAGAGCAACACATTTTCATGTTATCTCGACTGTTACAACTGAGAAACCAAAGACCAGCGATGCCATCAACTTTAGGAAGATGGGCTGTGCTTGGGTCTTTGGAAGGAAATTGACCTTTTTTTTTTTTTTCCCTCTTTTTTTAAAGAGAGTGAAAAGTCTCGTTACTGATGACTTCTACTGTCAAGTCAATCACCTCTGAAGATCCACTCTGATGGGAAGTTCCTAAAACAAAATTTCTTTGAGAGAGAAAGACTTCCATTTTGGAAAATCTCTTTCCAACTGAAGTCAAAATTACACACTGTAGGTTAAAGGAAAAAATACATTACTGAAGCAGTAACTCATCAAAACCACCTCAGGAATCACTGTCACTAGTTACAAGGCTACTAATGCTTCCTGGGAAAGCCTGGCAAAGCCTGGCAAACACACAGATGCGACGCCCATTTGTCCTGTTTTGCCCGCGTCTCTTCTTTGACCTTGACTGCTTTTAGTACAGATGCTAATTATCTCCGTAACGTTTTTGAGTACTACTATAAGATATTTAAAAAAAAAAAGAAATCATTGACTGTAAAAGCATAAAGGTTTTATCATGAAAACAAAGTCTGTTTCTTCTGAACAGCTGAACTCTTACGAACAGTTTCTTCCCTCTTTTAGTACAAAATTAGTTTCACAGTATCATTTACTAGCAAGCACACAGCAACAGAAGATTATGCTTTCAGGAAGAGAAAATAAACTGAGGGAAGTAAACTTTGTATAGGTGTAACATGCTCCAGAACAGAACTTATTTTTAGTATTTCTGTTAAAATATTTCATGTAAAAAAAAGTAGAAGGAGAGCTGGCACACTCTCAACGTTAAAGTCCGTACCGCAAGTACCTTTGGAAAAACGCAGACACACATCGTAGGCGTACCTTGTACTTGCAGGCCACTACGGAATCTTTCCATCTGTCTCGTACCGTCACGGCAGAAGAAAGGGCAACCACGGCAAAACGGTGCCAGCTGACATCCAGCTGAGAGAAGAAAAAAAACCATTAGCACAAAGCTGGGTAGGAATCCAAAGCTGCCTTTTTTTTTTTTTTTTGTGAAGGTTTGTGAAGACAGTACGACTGAGCGGAGGAAAAACTATTTTTGCGTCATCTTCGGTACGGTTGTTGACACGGGCCACTAGAGCTTTTGCATTTTTCAGACAACTGTGCCTTTTCTTTTTTTTTCCCCCTTTCTGTTTTGACTCACTGGCAACTTTACTTTCACTAGAACTCACTTTCCTAGATACACGCAGGTGACAGACATAGAGACCTACCTACATTTTCTCAAGCCTTAGTATAGCCGAGGCTTCATCACCCTATACGTCCCAAGTTGAGTATTTTTGCTAAGGAGCACAGCAACACATCTGTCCTTGTGAACTGCCTCGTTGCAAAAAAAGAATCCTTTTTTCCAGGCCGTTGCTCCAACCGGGCAAGATCTTTTAAAACCGCAGTTGTGCCACCAAACCCGCTCAGGGTCCCTCCTAGCTTTTGACCGCCCTGAGATTTAACAGGCACACGCTCCATTCCATCTTCCAACAGCAAAAATACGTTAACGCTCTCGGACCCAGAGCGCAACCCTACGGATGTCCACGCACGCACCCTGCCGTTTTGATGAGGAGCCACCGAGCACCCCTGCGAGCACAGCTGCACGCGCCAGATCGGTTTCCCCTACGCCGCGAGTTACCGGTTCCGGTGAACGTAGTTTCTGACGCTTTAAACCGAAAACCGTATCTCGACGCTTCGCCACAGTAGAAACGACCCATCGCCACAACGCTACAAAAACGCAGTAACACCAATTGCAAACCCACAGCAGCAACAGCTCCAGAAATATTGAGACCAGGAACAAGGGAGAAAAATAAAACAGCTTCATCTCACGCACAGGGGAGCGGCAGGCAGAGAAAAGGGTAGGCATTCTGAGCCCTTACAGAAAACGGGCATTCTCCTTCCATTCCTCAGCCTGTCCGTGAAGGTCTAAATACCGCAACACTACCACGGCAACGTCGAGAGCAGGGAACAGCAGCCCGGCCGCTGGACTTGCCACTGACCCACGCTATTTCCGTAGCAGGACGCGTACGCAGAGGGACACGTTTTGCCACACACAGCCCTGAACTTCCTGAAAATTTACATTTACCAAAAAAAGCCACTTGGAACATATTGCCAAACAACATTCGGCAAGAAAGCTTTGATGCGTTTGACACACGCAAGTTTTTGGTCACTTGCTATTTGCTTCCTGTTGCTGCTGCTGTTCTTCCTTCAGAAATTCTACTCGTAGCCCAGTTATTCACTACCGGTTCAAGCATTTGCCTTCCTGGTATTACCAGCACATTCACAGAGGCAAATAACTTACTTGCTCTTCTGCAATTATCCAAACGACAATTACAGCCATGAAAGAGAAGGAGAGGTCAGGCAGCAGAAGAGCTCTGCAGGCTGGCACCAGTCAATATTGCACTCTCGAAGAACAAACAACAACAAAACAAAACCGTGACCCTGTATCCTTCTTTTTTTTTTTTTTTTTTTTTTTTTTGTTCCCCCTTCTTCTTTCAGAGCTCATCCCTGCCTCAGCATTTTGTCTTGTCAGAGCATGAAGCGCAGGTGATCCGTACCCTGGCGACTTTTGCGTGTGATGAATGCCTGTTCAGAAATAGCCCAGATCTGCAAGACTGGTGTCATTTCTATGGTTTTAATCATCATAACTCACATTTTATTTACTCACGCATTTGTGAGGAAACTAATTAACTTTTAGACACTGCCTCTCCTTTTTTTGAGGGGTGGGGGTGGAAATGTGTTAGAGACTGAAAAACATTACGATTCAGAGCTCCCAACCACGAGGGAGTGGTGGAGAAATCAATGAAAGCAAAGACCAACAGCAGCAACATCAACTGAAAGTTGGCTTTCATTCCGATCACGTACTTAAGCGACTCTCCTTGCAAGTCTATGCCTCGGTCCTAGGAATGACTAGTCCCTTTTTGGAAGGACAAACTTTTTCACTTAAAAGTCCTAGACTGAAGACTCCGCTGAATGGAATGGGGATTGTGCCACGGGACAACATGCCATCAACACTCTTAATGGGGAAGGGAAAAAAAAAAAAAACAAAAAACCCAAATAAAAATCAAGTACCAGTTCCCATCATGTTTCACTCATTACATTTCTACTGGCATCTAGGTGCTCAAAAATGAACTACAGGGACACCACATATTCCTAACAATTCAGTTATACATGAAAAAGTAAAAGGCTATTTCCAACTTGCCCATAAAATCAGTATGAACAGAGAGAAGAGAAACACTCGACCCCCTAAAGAAGCTAACAGGCAGCTCTGAATTTACCAGACAGGACATTTCATTCTTTCACCTGAAACAAAAACACATCAAGAGACCGGTTCAGGAACAGGGCACGATCTGCTAACAGCAATTTTTCCATCAGCTTTTCGGCACTAGCAGCAAATTCACCTTCTCTGTGGGTTTAACGTGGAGCATCTGTAGTGCCCTCGAACTCGCAAGTGTTTCTCTCCGCTCCCCCAGCCCGATACGTGCGATTACCTGAGCAGCAAGCAGAATTAACCACGCGGGATTTTCTTCGTGTGACGCGGAAGGTGACGCTGGGAGAAGAGGAGACAAAGAAATGAACCTGCTTGTCACACCCAGCCAACGGTGAAAAGACAGGGGAGGATTCTGCCGGAAGGGCTCTGCACCCCAGGAGCTCTCGCCAGCCGGTTTCTCTCCCCTTTGCCCGGTACCGAGGGGACGACGACACCTCGCCCGTGCCCCCTCGCGGGGGGGGGGGGCTGCCCCAGGTGAGCCGGGGGACCCCCACCTCGCTTCTGCCCGCGGGAACGGACCGGGAGAGACACTCCACGCAGAGAGAGGAGCGTGGTGTGGATGGCATGCCCGAGGGAAGAGGCCGGGCTCCCCGCTGGCAGAAGGACAACTCACCTCCCTGCTGCTCGGAGCTGCTTGCTGCGGACAGCCCTGCCTGCGCCCGGCCGCTCTTCCGCCGTGCTGGGAGCGCAGTCCGGCCGACGGACGCTCCAGCGAAAAGACGCTCCAGCTAATCGCGCCCCCTGCCCGTTACAGCCGCAGGTACTTTTGCCTCTGGCTAATGCACGCTCCAGACAGCGGACACCCCGCCTCGTTCCAGCTCCCGCTTGCTACAGTTCTGGCTCCTTGAAGCCCCAGCTCCGCACTGAAGCTCCGCCTGATTTCAGCTGCTTCTCCTTACAAGCTCCAGCTACGTGCAACGGTCTGGGCTTTCCATAAGGTTGCATATCAACTGCTGTCAGAACTGGAGCATTAGGATTAAACATCAGAGTTACACGCCAAGTAAATATGCGTTAAGTTTGGGCGATTAATTACTTAATAACTATTCTGAGCGGCGCAGAAAGAAGAGCTGGACTCAAAGAGGGCACGTGGGGTGTGAAAAGCGCCTTCCCCCCCCACAGACCATCGCAGATGTTGAGCTCGGCCTGCTGCGTGCCGGCCTCCCGAACTTCGGCGTCCGACACAACCAGACCCCCATCTACGGGGAGGGACCACGCACCCTGCCCGCCCCCCGCTTCCCCCCGCAGCCCCCAACACCCTCCCACCCACCTGCAAAACCAGCCAAGCCGGCTCCCGCTTTTGGCCCCCACACCAGCTGACTCGGGGCCCATTTGGGAGCCAAAAAACCCGGCTGCTGAGCCTGTTCTCAAGGCTCAAACACGCAGGGCCGGACCTCTGTTTCTGGGCCCAAAGCCGCCCAGCTCGGTCTGTTTCCGAGCCCCCGAATCAGCCACGCGAGCCTGCTGTCAAGCCCCAGGAACAGAAAACTTGTTCTCCACTTCTGACCCTGCATTGCCCACGGGCGACGCCGAGCGTAGCCACCCCACAGCCCTGCACCCCCGGGGCCCCACGCGCAGTTTCGGGGAGTGCTCGGGACCTGCAGAGGGCCCGGCCCCACGCCTCTGCAGGGCAGCCCCAGCACAGGCAGGGCGTCGCTTCTCGACTGCCGTTTCAGGCTTTATTTCCCCGCCATCACCGGCACGGCCAGGCCCCCCACCCCAGACCTCCCAGCCGAAGCACCCCCACGGGTAGCCGGGCCCAGCCACCCGGAAAACAAGAAAACCAAAGAGGGAACAACAAGACAGACAACGTGGGGAAAGGCAAGGAGAAGGACACAGAAACAGAGAGAGCGCGGGAGGGATAGGGAGCAGGACAGAGAGATGGAGCAAGAAAGGAAAAAAGGACGGGAGGCAGAACCAAGGGAAAGAGAGACAAGGACGGGGAGCAGGACAAAGGGACGGAAGAGGAAAAAAAATTAGCGACGGGCTGCAGGACAGAGATGAAGGGATTAAACAGACACAGGGAGCATGACAGAAGGACAGAGAGGAGACAGACAAAAGGGACAAAGAGCAGGCCAGCATCGGAGGGGAAAAAAAAACAACTGCGATGGGCAGTGGGAGAGAGATATGGAAAAAAGAAAAAAATACTGAGGAACAGAAAAAAGAAAGCAGCGACAGCTAGCTGGACGGGGGGACACAGTCAGAAAGGGCGGGAGAGGGAACCGGGCAGAGAAAGACAGACAGAAAAGGTAGCGAAAGAAAGCAAGGCAGAGGGACAGCAAGGCGGGGCGGGGGGGGGAAGGGACAGGGGTCTGGACAGAGATGGAGAACTAAGCAGCAGGGACAGAGGAAAAGCGACAGAAAGAGGGACAGGGAACATGACAGAGAAGGAAAAATCAGGACAGCGGCAGGACGGAGATCAAAAACTGGGACGGTCCTCAGGACAGAGAGGAATACGAATACGAGCAGGGAGCGGGACAAAGGGATACAGCGAGAAACGACGGGACAGGAAGCAAGACAGAGCGACAGACAAGAACGATGACAACGAGAGAGAGAGCGCGAGAAAGACAAAGACCGTGAGAAGCACGGGGCGGTGGGGAATTTAGAAAGAGAGGTATCAGGAGCCCTGCAGAGAGAGGGAGGGTGAATAAAAAAGGGGCAGGAAGCAGCACAAAGGGTCACAGAGAGTAAGAGATGAACAGGAAGAAGGACGGGGACAGCGAGATCCAGAATGACAAAAATAAAGAGCAACAGCGAGCAAGACAAAGGGAGAGAGAGAGAAACAGAAAGTAGGAAGAAGAGAGATAGGAAGGCAGGGACACAGAGCAGCACATAGAGGCGCAGAGAGGAAAAGAACGCCAGGGGAACAGGCCAGAGAAATTGGGAGGCGGGGAAGAGGCGGATGCAGATCAGGACAAGGAGATGGAAAAGGAAAAAACAGCAACTGGCTGCAGGACAAAGACGGGGGTGGGGGTGGGGAGAGGAAGAGGGAGCAGGACAAGAGAATAGACAGAAGAGGAGAGGTACAGGGAAGCAAAATAAAAACAAAACAAAACAAAAAAAAACCCCAAACGTCACAGCACCATGAGAAAGCGAGGGGGAGGCAGGGAGGGACCGGGACGCACAAGAGGAGCGACAGGGCCCCGAGGGCCCAGGACTCACCACAGCTCTCGCTCTTGGAGCTGCCAGGAGGCCTTGCCAGCTCAGAATCTTCCTTCTCCTTCTCTCCTGCCTTCCTCTTCTGTAACTCCAGTCGCTTGGCTGTCCTCCACATAACGGAACACGCGAGCGCCTCGCAGCTCTTACGAGATGAGGCCCCCTAGACACGTAGCCTCGCTCGCTCGCTCACTACGTGGCCGTACCGCGCTGCTGGTCATGCATACAGACCCTGGCGGTCTGACCTGCTGTGGACTACGAGGAGGGATCCTCCCACACCCAGAGAGGCAGGCTCTCTCTTGCCTGCAGCAGGAGGCAGCTGCCGGCCGGCCTTCCGTTTCTTCTTCTCTACCTTTCTGTGGCCTCTCCAGCTTCAGCAGCTCCCGTCCACAGCCAGCAAGCGCTCCGCCTGTCCCTCTGTGCTCCCGCGCCGCGAGGAGAGGGAGGCCAGGCAGAGACAGCCCACGCGAGCCTGAGGCTGCCGCAGTCAACGGCATCCCCGGGGACGAGCGGACAACCGCACTCACAGCGTGGCCTCTGGGAGAGGGAAAGAGGCAGCAGTGACCGTTATTAGCGTAGCTCGACCCTGGCCGGAGCCCCTCCTTCCGCAGGGGCTTCCGCAGACGCCGCTCGTTCCCCGCACCGCTGCTAACGGCACCCACGTTCAGGGAGACTCGAGAACATCGGAGAGCCAGCTTGCTGCCCTCACGACAGGGCTCAGGGGCTGCCTGCGGCTACAGCACAGGCTTCAGGGGAGGGGCTGGAGCTGGGGGCAGCCGCACGGGCCGAGCGGGGCCGGGGGAAGGCGCCGGGGGAGCTCCGGCAACTCGGGGAGGCGCCCGCTGGCAGCGCCTGGGGGGTGCCCGCCTCCGTCCCCTCTTCCCTTCTATCGGCTCTCGGGGAACCGCCCGGCGCTGCCCTGGCCCGGCTCGCCTCCAGCGGACCGGGAGCCTGCCGCAGCGGCCGCTTCGCAGCTTCCCGTCCCGCCAGCCCCGGGCGGCCGGCGGGCAGGAGGCACCCCCCCGCCACCGCCACCGCCCCGGCCCCCGCCGGAGGGGATCGCTCGCCTCACCCGCGGTCTCGGCGCTCGCCCGCCGCCGCCACGCTGCTCCCGGACACCGCGCATGCGCCGGAGGGGCCGGAGCCGGCGCGCGAACGCCGGGCTGCCCCACGCGCAGGACGGCGCATGCGCCCGGGAGGCGCGTCCGCACGGCTGGTCGGGGAGCGGGCGCAGCGGGAAGCCCGCGGAAAACCACGCGAAACCGGCAACGCTCCTGAGTCTGACCTGGTCGGACTCCGGGGGCCGCGGCGGCAGCGAGGACTACGCCGCGCCCGAGAGCCGCGCTGCTGCCCGGCCGCCGAGTCCGCGAAAACTACAGCTCCCGGCATGCCCCGGGAGGCAGCCTGCCCTGCTGCCTGACCCCGAGGGGACGCCGCTTCCGTTTCCGCCCACCCCCACGCCGGCGCAGCCGCAGTCCCCGCCGAGCCCCCAGCGCCGGTCCGGGCGGCTCCAGCGCGCTCCCGCCCCCGCCGCCGCCCCGGCACGGCGCGGCCCCCCCCCCCGCCCGGCTCCAGCTTCGGGCAGCGCCCGCCGCCCCGGCACGGCACGGCACGGCACGGCGCGGCCCCCCCCCCCCACCCCGCGCCCGGCTCCAGCTTCGGGCAGCGCCCGCCGCCGCCGCCCCGGCACGGCGCGGCCCCCCTCCCCCCCGCCCGGCTCCAGCTTCGGGCAGCGCCCGCCGCCGCCGCCCCGGCACGGCGCGGCCCCCCCCCCCGCCCGGCTCCAGCTTCGGGCAGCGCCCGCCGCCGCCGCCCCGGCACGGCACGGCGCGGCCCCCCCCCCCCCCCCCCCGCGTCCGGCTCCAGCTTCGGGCAGCGCCCGCCGCCGCCGCCCCGGCACGGCGCGGCCCCCCCCCCCGCCCGGCTCCAGCTTCGGGCAGCGCCCGCCGCCCCGGCACGGCACGGCACGGCACGGCGCGGCCCCCCCCCCCACCCCGCGCCCGGCTCCAGCTTCGGGCAGCGCCCGCCGCCGCCGCCCCGGCACGGCGCGGCCCCCCTCCCCCCCGCCCGGCTCCAGCTTCGGGCAGCGCCCGCCGCCGCCGCCCCGGCACGGCGCGGCCCCCCCCCCGCCCGCCCGGCTCCAGCTTCGGGCAGCGCCCGCCGCCGCCGCCCCGGCACGGCGCGGCCCCCCCCCCCGCCCGGCTCCAGCTTCGGGCAGCGCCCGCCGCCCCGGCACGGCACGGCACGGCGCGGCCCCCCCCCCCACCCCGCGCCCGGCTCCAGCTTCGGGCAGCGCCCGCCGCCGCCGCCCCGGCACGGCGCGGCCCCCCTCCCCCCCGCCCGGCTCCAGCTTCGGGCAGCGCCCGCCGCCGCCGCCCCGGCACGGCGCGGCCCCCCCCCCGCCCGCCCGGCTCCAGCTTCGGGCAGCGCCCGCCGCCGCCGCGCCGGCACGGTGCACCCCCGCTGCCGCTCCGTGCGTGCGATACGGACCCCGCCGTCCTCCTCGGGGCTTTCCCCGGGACCCGCCGGGCGACTGCGCAGCCCCGCCACGGGGCCCGGTGAGCACCCCCCCCACGCGCACGTGCTCCCAGCCGCCCTGTGAGCCGCCCCCCCCTCCCCCGCGCGCACGTGCTTCCAGCCCCTCTGTGAGCCCCCAGCTCCCCCCCCCCCGCCCCCGGCCTCGGCACAGGCGGCCCCCACCTCCCCCGGGCCACCCCCGCCTCCGACGTTCGCGGTCCGAGGGGCGCCCGGCCCCGCTCACCTTCTCCCGAGGGGCAGCCGCAGCCCGGCCACCGCTCCGCTCCGCTCCTGCCTGGGCTCCCACCGGCCCCGCCCCGGCCCCTCCCCCGGCAGCCCCCCTTTCCAGGGAGGGGCCGTCGCCATCAGCCTCACTGCCCGCACCTGCGGCTCCTCCAGCCCCGGCCCGCAGCTGGGGGACCGAAATCCGGAACAAAACTCCTCAACACCCATGGGAAGTTAAGCAGCAGGCACTTCCTTGATTGAATGAAAGATGTCAAGAGTCACCTCATTTGGAAGAGGTGTTAACTGGGGTCAAAATACAGATTTTAATACCCATCTTATTTTAGTTCTAAGACTTGGCGATTGCCAGGTATCATCTTTTCCATTGACCCAGGTCCACCAGCGAGGCCACAAGGGAGATTTCTTCCAGAGAGAGGATAGAGTTATTAAGTCTAAAGTCCACGATTTGCTTTTCTCCTTCATGAAAAGATGAGTGGATCATATATCATCACTAGTCCCCCAAACTGTTAACCCTGAACTTTTCACCTGTCCTTTAATACAGTCAACTCCAAGCTAAATTTTTTCCGTCATTAAGAGGGGACCAAAGATCATGTAAAATATTATTATACTTTCTACAAATACATCCCCATCTTAGAGCTTTAGCTACTAGAGAAAGTCGCTGGAGTTTGGGGTCAGAGGAGCTGCAAGTATAAACTTTCATACAGCTCTGTTTAGGATGTGTGATTTTTCTCTGGTTGTCTAAAGCAGTCTAAATTTCCGTAGACGGTCCCGACTCTGGGTGGCTCTAACAAGGATCCTGGAACTCCAGTAAATTCTAAACAGCGTTTTATATTTCAAATATGATGCCAAGTTCCTTTTTGCACTTGTCTCTACGGTTTTGGCAACTGACAGACCCAAGGGGTGCCTGTACAAGTTTCTCCCGAAGGGCGATTAAATTAATTCTTTTGTCCATGAGGTGGATGGTTTGGTAATGTTATAATTCACAACGCTATAACTCCTTCTTTCAAATTTAAAAAAAACAATTGCCTTTTAAATCCATCCCATTTAATTTGCTAAAATGATTCTCATTGTTCTACATCTGTTCTCAAGTTTTGGTTAAATTCAATGTCAGTATTCTCCACGGAACTCGATTTTCATCTGACTTTGGAATCGGAAGGCAGGCTGTTACTGAGGTTAAATTTTGTGTCTTTACCAAACTTTGAATCAATTACAAAACTAGATTTATTTTTTTTTTAATCCAAATTACAAAAACGGTTAACATCAAGATTAATAGCTCAAACAATAATTGTTTCATTTTGTTTATCTCATGTTTAGAACCCCTCAAAAAAACCCCACATAAACCCTATAAACACACAAAAAGATTACTGCCCTCGACAATATTCCTAATAGCAACCCCAATAGTATAAACTTTACACAGCTGTTTTCCCAAATAGATAACGTGAAACTTACTTATAGATTTTCAGGTTTAAAGGGCCAGTTTCTTTAGACTTCCAATTTCTTGTTGGTGCTTTCTTTATTCTTGAATAATGAAGCCAAGGTTCTTCTCCCAGACCTTTACTGCTATAAGGGTTGTTAAAATGACTCGATACGGTCCTTTCCACTTCTCCGTGATTTTATATATAGTCAATCTAATCTCCTGGTCGGAAGGGATGCGCTGCTACGTCCAATTCTAAGGGTCCAGCTGTGGAGACATACTGACAAAGTTCCTGAAAAGAATTGCTTAAAGAATTCATAACACCTTTTAAAAACCTATCTCCAAAGGCACTCAAGATACTCAGAACATAGGACTCTTGATATGGTCTTTCGTACAATATTTCATAGTGACTTCAATTTTCTTTCTCTTCTGGCTATACTCTGATTCTTAATAGAGCCATGGGTAATGCTTTAACCCATGTGAGTGAGGTTTCCTGACAAATTTTACTCGACTGTTGCTTAAGGGTATAGTTCATTCTCTCCCCGCCCCCCCACCCGCCCCTTGCTTGTGGTCTATGTGGGGTGTGATAGTCTCAATCTATAGATAATACTTTGCTCAACTTGTCTCCTAATCTTTGCTATAAAATGAGGGCCATTGTCAGATGACATTCTTACAGGCACCCCACATTTTGGTATTATCTCTTTGAGCAAGACTTTGACTTCTTCCCTTGTGACAAGGGAAAGCCTCGAGCCACCCAGTAAAGATATCAACTAAAACTAGGATAGATCCTTCTTTTCAAGGCAATTCTATAAAATCAATTTGCTAATATTCTCCTAAAAAAATTTCCTTCTTTAATAATCCCAAAGATGATCTTATTACTGATTCGGGGATAATTTTATATATAAATTTCACATCCGCTTATAATTGTTTAAGCAATCTTTGTCATATTTCGCTTTCCGTTCCCCAGTATACTTTGTGATGTTCAGCTCGGGCAACTTCTCTTATTATTGTGGGTGGGACTATTATTTGACCTGTCGGTGTTACAGCCTATCCTGTTTCATTTTGTTAGCCTGCAATCTAATAATTAATTCTTCATCTTTTTCGTTATACTTTGGAGTTTCTTTAGGCAACTTTATACTTTTCTCTGGAACGAGTGCTAGGATGCCTTTTTCTGCAGCCTCTTTAGCAGCTTTATCAGCCAGTCGGTTACCTGCGTTCGGACCGGTCTTACCTAACTGATGTGCTTTACAGTGCATCATCGTGACTGCTGTTGGTTTTTGAATGGTTTCTAACAATTCCGGTATTTGTTCTGCGCGCTGAATGGTGGTTCCTTGTGCAGGTAACAGTCCTCTTTCTCTCCGCATCGCTCCATGTGCGCGTACTGCTCCAAAAGCATACTTTGAGTCTGTCCAAGTGTTGACTCGCTTTCCTTGACTTAGTTCCAGAGCTCGAATAAGAGCTATCAATTCAGCCTTTTGGGCAGATATCGTCGAAGGCAAAGCTGGCAACGCAATTACCTCCTCAGTAGTTATTGTCTATCTTGATAAACGTTTTCCTTCACAGATGGAACCGCTTCCGTCGGCATGTAGTTCCCAATCCGTTTCTTCTAGCGGCACATCTCAGAGATCCAGTCGGCTGGAGTAAACTCTTTCGATTGTCTGCAAGCAGTCACGTTCCAGTTCTCCTTTAACTTGAGCAGTTGTTGAAAACGCAACAGGGTTAACGGTGGTAGTAGTTTTTAGGTAAACATCATCTTGTTCCAGCAACACCACTTGGTATTTCAGCATCCTGCTAGGGGATACCCAATGCCCCCCGTTTCTGTTTTAGCACAACAGTTATCATATGGGAAACGTACGGTAATCCTTTGTCCTCAGGTTAAACTTACGAGCTTCCTGGATCAGTAGCACAGTTGCAGCGACGGCTCTCGGACGACCAGAGCATCCCAGACTCACATTATCTAAGCGCTTCGAGAAGTAGGCCGCAGCTCGCCCACTTGGCCCTAAATATTGGGCCAGGATACCCAGAGCTATACCTCTTCTTTCACGAGCAAAAAGTTCAAGTGTCTTTGTGAGATCTGGCAGGCCTAGGGCTGGCACCCCTATTACAGCCTGTTTCAATTCTTGGAAAGTAGCTTTCTCGGCATCGGTCCAATCCGTTGTTTGAGGTTTTGAGCTGCTCCTATAAAGGTCAGGCCAGCAAGCCACAATTTATCATCTACAGGTGACACCACTCGACCATTCCCGGAAATGCTCGTCATTAATTTTTTTCGTCTTAGGTTCGGGGAGATGACAAATTGCCTCTTTTCTCTCAGTTCCCAATTGTCTCTGCCCTTTTAGGATTTTAAAACTCATTTACATAAGTTTCTTCTTTCTGGGTTATTTGTTTTTTTTCTTTTGACGCTCGATATCCACCGATTCCCCAAAAGTTCAAAAAGTTAATAGTTAACTTTGTGCATTGTTCTTCCGTCTCAGCTACAATTAACAGATCATCCATATATTTCAGCAAGATTTCTTGATTATTTTCTTTCTTCCATATCTCTAATTCTCGTGCCAATTGATTTCCAAAAATGGTAAGACTATTCTTAAAGCCTTGAGGCAAGACTGTCCACGTATATTGTGTTTTTCTCCCAGTCTCAGGATTTTCCCATTCCAAAGCAAAAACCTCTTGACTATTGGGATCCAAGGGAATACGGAAAAAGGCGTCTTTTCGGTCTAACACTGTGAACCATTCTTGTTTCTCCGCTAGGGTTGCTAACAAAGTATAAGGATTTGCTACTACCGGATGAATATCTTGTACTATTTGATTTATTGCTCTGAGGAGGTCTTGAACTAATCTATCATCTTTTTCATTAGCCTTTTAACAGGCAAGATCGGGGTGTTATATCTGGATTCACATTCTGTTAACAATTTGTATCTTAAAAATTTTTGTATTACCATTACTAACCCTTTCTGACTTTCCGGTTTTAGGGGGTATTGTTTAATTCTTACCGGATTCCATCCCGGCTTTAAATCAACTCTCACGGGTTCTGCTTTTCGGAGTTACCAGGAACTTCCCAGTCCAGACGATTGGAATTACAGCATTAGACTTTGACTGGTATAATCTTCTGCTGTCGGTAACCATCCTGTTAACAACAAAACCAATGCTTCGATACGTTTAGTTTCTGGAATTAAAATTTTAATCTCTCCATTTTGAAATTTAATTTCTGCCTCTAAGTTCTCAAATAGATCTCTCCTTAACAGGAGTTTAGGAGAATTTGGCACATACAAAAACTGCCGAGTGACCCGTTGCTTTCCTAATTTCATTGTGAAAGACTTAAAGAAGGGTCTAGTTTCTCGTTCACCTGTTGCACCGACACCACCAATTTCTTCAAAACTTAACTCTCCCTCTAAGGTATTTAAAACTGAAAAGGTGACTCTAGTGTCAATGCAAATTCAATTTTCTGTTCTCCCAGTTTAGCTGTAACCAGAGGTTCTGCTGGGAGACTCCCTTCCGGTCCCCGTCAGATACGTTCACTTAAAAAGAACAAATCTACATATGGCACTTTATTCCAGTTACTCTCTCTCCTACAAAACGACAGTAATCGCAATATAGTATTGTAACTCAAAGTTCTGTTTGTTTACCATTTTTCCTGCAACTCACCCCAACGTGCCAATAAACATCCCGACGCTGATGTTTTTGGTATCTTTTCATCAGCAGTTCCATTTCCTGCACTCTTATTCTTAAACAATTTTGCTAATGCCATTATACTTATATACATTCAAATACCAAATACCAAACAAATGCAAATGACAACTGTCCCAAATAATACACAAAGTCCAACCCAGCAATAGCTTTCGCTTATGACTTACGGGCAGACGCCTAGGCTTCCACTGCAGACGGGTACCCTCCAAGCCCCAACCCTGCGAAGCTTTCGCCACGCCTCACGGGCAGGCTTTCCAAACAAATTCCAAAGCAGCAGCGCCTCACCTTTTTTGCAGGGAACGCTGCGAGGAGCTTTGCGAGTCGAGGGTGACGGTTCTCCCCGAGAATGCCTCGGTGCCGGCCGGAGTTCGATCGACACTCGATCTCATCCAGTCTCACTCGCAAGGTCCCATCTGGGTCGCCAAAACCGTTCCCAAAATCCAGAATAAAACTCCTTAACACCAACGTGAAGTTAAGAAGCAGGCACTTCGTTTATCGCAGCGCTGGGGACACGGGGGATCGCTCCTCCAAAGGCGTGCCCCACGTAGTATCAAAATCCACCAGTTTTCACAGAGTTTTTCTGTCAGGTCATTGTTACCTAAGCTCCTTCTGTAAAAATGCATACTATGCTCGTTCTTAAATTTAACCTTTATAATGATCGGTCCTTTGATTATATAACCTTATCAATAGCCTTATTTAAAAACAATCATTGGTCAGTTACACTTAGCTCTGCTGACTGGCATCTTCGATCCTCAAATCGAGATGGGAAGGGTAAGGGGGTTTCCAAGCAGCAAACTGGTGTCCACGACAGTTTCCTTAGTTTCCTGAAACAGAACGTAGAAAAGCCAGTAACTTCCTGGTGAGGTTTCTAGGGTTAGCTCTTTCAAACTTTAACAATATTAAGGTTCCTAGAGTCACGCGTAACACAGCTCCTAAAGTTTCTATGGCTACGTTTCAAACTTGACAATCCCATACGTTATGCTTCACAATTTTACTTCTTAATCAAACCTAACTCTTCTATGTGATTAAATTTTGATTTCTTTACCAGAATATTTGCAACAGCCGGAGCCCAGCAGGAACAGGGGGGGCACGGCCCGACCCCCCCAGCGCCTCACCTCCTCCTCCTCCCCTGGGCTCCCTCACGGCCCCTCGCCCCGTGCAAAGGGAGCGCAAACGCAGCCCGGAGGGCAAAGAGGACGGCCGGCCAGCGTTTATTCAGTCAGTCGCGTGCCTATCGAGTCCCGCCAGCGAGTCTGCTCCGGGGCTCGGGGCGCCCCCCCGGCGCTCCCCCTGCCCCTCAGACACCTCTGATAGCATATTTCCATACATTCTGTATGGCCCGTCTAAATATTGGGATGGTTTTAATATTTTGTACCAGCTGTGGAAACTGGTTTGCTGCTAGGTGACTGCAAAAGTGAGATTTGGTAAATAATTATTAGAAATCTTATACTAACACTACGATTGAAACAATAGACAAAAGTACAGCCAAGCAATCGACTAGCAGAGGTAGGTACTCCTAAGTTTTGCAGTTCTTTGCTCTTATGACTAGATGTTCCTGGACGCCAGATGAGAACAATGCTGAAACTGACCACACGTGATTGAAACTGCGTTAAGCTTCAAGATCAAAGAACAAGGACGAGAATAAAGACTTCAAGGACAGCCAGCAAGAACTTCAAATGGGTCCGTGGTGGTAAAAGCAGCCCTTTGCCTCAAAGGGATCCTTCATTGCGCGTGATCGGATGTAGGCAGTACTACGATAATCAGTTATAATCATTTTTATGTATACGTATTCTAATCTGATTAATATGCCATTAGTTATTCTCTATAACCTGTTTGTGCTAAAGCTGTGGCATGCACGCTAGGTGGAACTATCCCCCGTGCATCCAGCGCTGCAATGAAGAATGCCTGCTTTCTAAAACTCCAAAACGAGTCTTAGGGAGTTTCTTCGACCGGCTTTTCAGTATCAGAGGTACAAGGGAGGAAAGAAAAAGAAAAAAAAAAAAAGAAAAAAGAAAAAAAAAAAAGGCAGCGGTGTGGGAAAGAGAGGGGACCAGGGGAGGGGCAGGGCGGGACCAGAACGCAGAAGAGGGGAGTCAGGGCCCCGAGGGCCCGGGGCTCACCACAGCTCTCGTTCTTGGCGCTGCCAGGAGAATTTGCCAGTTCAGACGCTTCTTTCTGCCCCTCTCCCGCTCCCCTCCTCTTCTGTAACTCCGGCGGCACGGCCGTCCTCCCCCTAGGAGAACACGCGTCTCGTAGGTCTTGCAAGACGAGGCTTCCCAGGCACGAAGCCTCGCTCGCTCGCACACTACGTGGCCGTACCGCACCGTCGGTGCTGCATACGGACCCTGCGGACTACAAAGAGGGATCCTTCCACACGCGGAGAGGCAGGCTCTCTCTTGCCTGCAGCGGGAGGCAGCTGCCGGCCGGCCGGCCGGCCTTCCATTTCTGCTTCTCTACCTTTCTGTGGCCTCTCCAGCTTCAGCCGCAGCAGCTCCTGCCCGCAGCCGGTAAGCGCCCCGCCTGTCCCTTCGTGCTCCCGCGCCGCGAGGAGAGGGAGGCCGGGCAGCGACAGCCCGTGCCAGCTTTCCTTGCCGGCGGCGTTCCCTTACCGGGAGGAAGCAACGAGCGCGGCGGCACCTCCCGCCGGTGCCGCATTGCCGTTACCGTCGGACGGCACGTGCAGGACCGGGGCAGCCCCGCGCACTCGCAGCCTCCGAGCTGCAGTACCGACCATTGGTCGCGGGGTGGCAGCGGCGAGCGCTTGGCACAACGCGCCAGCGCGCATGCGCGGCACCCCAGCCGCAGTACCGAGCTCTGCTCAATAGGTGGCGGAAGAGAGCGCAGGAGAAACGCGCCGCTACCGCGCATGCGCGGCTCCCGAGCCGCTGTACCGCGTTTTGGTTGCCGGGCAACAGCAGGAGGGCGGCAAAAGGCGCCACCGCGCATGCGCGGCACCCGAAAGCCAGTGCCGCGTTTTGGTTGCCGGGCAACAGGTGGAGCGCCGTAAACCGCGCAGCCGCGCATGCGCGGTGGCCGAGGCGTCGTGTCGCGCTTTGGTTGCCGGGCAACAGCGGCGAGCGCCGTAAAAGGCGCACCGCGCATGCGCGGTTGCCGAGCTGCCGTAACGCGCTCCGGTTGCTGGGCAACAGCGCGAGCGCCGTAAACCGCAGGGCCGCGCATGCGCGGTGGCCGAGGCGTCGTGTCGCGCTTTGGTTGCCAGGCAACAGCGGCAGGCGCCGTAAAAGGCGCACCGCGCATGCGCGGCTGCCGAGCTGCCGTAACGCGCTCCGGTTGCTGGGCAACAGCACGAGCGCCGTAAACCGCAGAGCCGCGCATGCGCGGTGGCCGAGGCGTCGTGTCGCGCTTTGGTTGCCGGGCAACAGCGGCGAGCGCCGTAAAAGGCCCACCGCGCATGCGCGGCTGCCGAGCTGCCGTAACGCGCTCCGGCTGCTGGGCAACGCCAGGAGCGCCGCCGCGCATGCGCGGTTGCCGCCACGCCGTGTCGGAGCTCCGGCGACTCGGGGGAAGGCGCCCGTTGGCCGCGCCTGCGGGGTGCCCGCCTCCGTCCCCTCTTCCCTTCTATCGGCTCTCGGGGAACTGCCCGGCGCTGCCCTGGCCCGGCTCGCCTCCGGCGGACCGGGAGCCTGCCGCGGCGGCCGCTTCGCAGCTTCCCGTCCCGCCAGCCCCGGCCGGCCAGGAGGCACCCCTCGCCCCCGCCGGAGCGGATCGCTCGCCTCACCCGCGGTCCCGGCGCTCGCCCGCTGCCGCCGAGACCCGCGCCCTGCGCGCCGCCACGGTGCTCCCGGACGGCGCGCCGGAGGGCTCAGAGCCGGCGCGCGAACGCCGGGCTGCAGTACCACACTTTGCCCACAAGGCGGCAGCACCCGACGCGGCGGCGCTGCTGCGCACCTGTGCGGTGCCGGCGCTGCTGTTCCGCGCTTTGCCCGCTGAGCGCCCGCCCACACCGCGCACGTGGGGCGGCACCGGCGTTTCCTTACCGGGAGGAAGCAACGAGCGCGGCGGCACTCTCCCCCCGTGCCGCACTGCCGTTACCGTTGGACCACGGGTGCCGTTACAGGGGCACCACCGCGCCTTTGCAGCCTCCGAGCTGTAGGACCCCATTTTGGTCGCCGGGCAGCAGCATCCCCACAACGATCCTCTTCGGAGCAGCGGCTGGACGACGGATGACTGACAGCTCAGCCCAGCAGAGACCAGACACAGGCGGCAACTACTTACTGGGGGCACAGGGCTTACGTTGCCCTGCCCTTTCCCCACTCGCAGCCCAGGCAGTCATCTTCATCGCCTCCGTTCCAAAAAGCACCCGAGTGCCTGGAGCGTTTACAGCAGTCAAGTGCAAAGAACAGACAAGTCGGGTGGTCGCTTCTGCCCCTGCCCTCCCCACCCCATTATCTAGAGAGGAGAAGCAGCACAGGGAACCTGCAAATGGGGGGGGGGGAAGCGGGGGGGGTGTCCCCTGGAGCAAGCCCCAGGGACTGCTGTATCCCCTCTGCATGTGGCATCAGGGTTGCGGGAGTGACAGCAGCCAGTCAACAGATGCTGGCGACAGATTTTAAAAACAAAAAATAACGCCTGGTTCAGCTGACAGCCTGAAGGCAGGCCACAAGAGACCCAAAGCTGCTCTGTGCCAGAGGGGCAGCTCTGTTCAGCAGGAAACGCCGCGTCCCAGCGCACCAGATGCCAGCGGCCCACCTGCAAGCGAGCGATACCCTGGCGACCCTGGGGCTCAGTTGGGGTGGGCGCACCTTTCCTCACCTCCGTGCCGTCAGAACTCTGCTCTCCCAATCCTGCGCGCACGCAAGGCTTCTTGTGCGGGGCTTGTCTCTTATCGAAGAGACGCTGCACGGTGTTACTTACCGCCCCGCCCTCCGGCGTGCAAAGGAATCAGCCGTGAAGCAGGGATAGCAAAGAGGCCTGTCGGGATAGTAGTAGTCCTCAGCAGATGACCGTAGAGCCCTCGAGGTTCCATCTTTGCTCCCTACACGAGGGTGGCTCCGCACTCCTTGCCGCTCCCGCCAGCAAGCGACACAATTGCCCTTTGCTGCCTGCAACAGGCAGTACCTGCACGGCCCCAGTACTGCCGCTTACAGAGCGAGAGGCGCTCGCTATAAAGCGGCAATGAAGAACAAGGACGGCCCGTCAAGATGGCAGGACGAACATAGAGAGCCTCCAGCATTAGCCAGGCAGGGCTTGCAACTCACCTCGTGTCGTGGTTTAA